>NC_081436.1:10163595-10463595 GCF_949786415.1 Peromyscus eremicus | reverse complement strand
GCAACCGTGTTTGAAAGCAAACAAGTGTGCCATTCAAAGCCACAGACTGGAATGAGGCAGATGGGGACAAATAGGGTCAAGCCCATGCTAAGCGGCCTATGTGAGAGCATGCATCCACTTTAAGTGTTAAGATGTAATAAATAAAAATAGGGAAGAAGGCTAGTAGAAAGGAGAGCAATGAAAATGCCTGTCTTAAAAGTAACAGTAACTGCTCAACCCAAACCACACAAGTTGTTTCAACTAGAAACGTTTCCAAGACTATAATTAAGATAGAGTGTAGGGTAATGGGGTTGCACACCCCTAATAAGACTGAGCAAATAGGGTTTTTGGCTGCCAGTGTGTACCCTGCAAGTCCCTGGACTCCTCCTCATTGTACACATGCCTTCTGGGTCTGATGTATGTCTCAGGACCCATAGGACTTCCCTATATTTCACATGACTAGTTAGATTCTTTTTGTCTCATTGCCTTGTGTCTTGTCTTTCAAGAGTGGCTTCTCTGATGATGTTCTAAATCATTTTACAATGATTCCTTATTTGTTCCAGACACGTAATTCTGTGGCCATTGCGTCCCCACAATTCACAACAGAAACCTTTTCTTCTGTGTATCAGCCACAGCATCTTCGCAAGTGAATATCCTTCTGGCTGAAGAAATTACCCTCTTCTCAGAGAGTCTGTGATGATAAGTAATTCATGATGCATATGTGCCCCCATATTTTGTGCCTAACAGGCTACCTTAAGCAGTGATGAAAATGGTAGTTATTTACTGTTAAATCACTATTATGCAGGTAAATTTGAATAGAGGCCTCTCCCTCTTTTGCCATTGAGTGTATGGGTGAGTTACCCCCCAAAACACTTTCCAACGTGCTATTGGCAAATTTATTGCCAGTGTAATATATATCTAGTTGAATGTGAATAGCATACATTACTTGTTATGTGTCTCAGATGCTCAAATTTGAGGTTTATGAGAATATTCTCAAGATATGAGACAATATTATAACAATATTTACAAGGTAAGTGAAAAATACAATTTCCAATGTAATATCCAGTTTGTAAATACGCTATTTGAGAAACTATAAACAAGGAAGTCCACAGCCTCTGGGCACTAATAGTGCTGCTTCCCGGGACAAAGATGCATGTGTAGCAAGAAAGCATAAATGGTAAACTATATTGAAATAACAACTACTTTATTTACATCGTTTGTTTTTAATCCATTTGTCATGGGCACACAAGGTGGGGGCACCTCTTCGTAGCTGCTGATCCACAGACTGTCCCCCGGAAGGTGGTTTCTAAGGGAATGGATTTATTTATATTCATAGAAAGAGTAAATGTCTGAGGACCTGAAGAGAATAGGACATGATTCTGCTAGCATGCATTCAGTTAATAGAACATCAAGTCTGTTTAACTTCTGAAATTAACTTTTCAAAATTGTGTGTGTGTGTGTGTGTGTGTGCGCGTGTGTGTGTGTGTGTGTGTGTGTGTGTGTGTGTGTGTGTGTGTGTGGGTGAGTGGGTGTGATATCAATAATTCTTTGGTTGAGGAGCTATAGCTTCAGTCATTCCTTCCATACATGTTTATTGTATATTTTCAGATGCTAACGGCTGTGATGAACTTGATGTCATCCACCTGACTGACTACTGAGCAAAGAGACAACAGAACACATCCCTGCTTTTTATCTAAATGCACAACATAGAAAAGAAGGAATGCTGGGGGGTGGGAAGGTTTAGGCAGTCAGGTGGTGCCGGGAGATGGAGAAGAGGGGGAAGGAAAAAGTTAGCCAAAATTAAGGGGCATGAAAATCCATAAGGAAATCTCACACACGGGTGTTTGGTTACACATTTATTTACACAGGAAGCACCATTTGCTTAATATGTAGTGTGAATTTACCAAGACTAGTGGGGTAAAATAAGCGAAAAATGCAGTCTTTTCCTATGGCTTACAGTGTACTGAAAGAGGAAATGTCCATTCACCGGGCCCAGGAAACAGTCTTTGAAGAGAAACATACATACAATATCTAGGGACAATGTACAAGCCTGGAATAACAGTGGCCTTGTTGTCACCACATTCTACCTGTCCAGGTATGTGCCAAAACAAAGTATCTTCGACAATAATTCAGACTCATGGATGCTGGGAAATCCAGTATCAAGGGACCAATAGGTAATAGCTGGTTTAAACTCATTCACGCCTTCTGTTGGAAAGGCACAAAGGAAACGCACCAGGAGTGAACACGCGTATTTAGACCTCCCTCAGAAGGGCACCAACTCACCTATGAGAGAAGACCCATCCGGAATCACCTCCAAAGGTCCTACCATTGGATACTTCCACTTATATTTGAAGCATGAGTTGGGAGGACACAACACTCTAAAAGTAAAACTCCCCATCAACGCACCCCACCCCACCTCACCTTAGTTCATGTTATAGAGAATTTGCATCCGCTATTTTCTCCAACCTGAATTATTTCCCCCTAATGTCTGCAAGAAGAGCGTATTCATCTTGGAGGCAATCGAGTGTTAGGTATTAAACCGATGGCCTGATAAGCACTGGACAAACACTCTACCATTGTGCTATGTCCCTAGTCCGTCTTAATCATTTCTATCATGTCTTTGCTCAAATGGCTTCTCACTGGAGCCTACCTTGACCCGCCTACGTGATGTTTCAATGCACCAACCTGTGACACATTTCTGGCCCATCTCACTCTGCTCTGCCTTCTCTTTAACTGCGCACTTAGACACCTTCTAACGTACTAAGGAGTTCCTTTGTACATTATGTTTACTGTTTGCTGTTGTGTTCTCTATTAGAATAAACTTTACAAAGACAGGGGTCATGATGTCTTTTGCCTGTGAGAGCAAAACACTGTGGCATTGCCCAGAACACAGTAGACACAAAGTGTTTGTCCATAAACAATAATGATGGTCATATTAAATAAATGTAGCACTTCGGATGTGTGGTCGGCTTCAGTCTCTATCATGCGTTATCTCTTTTTGAAAACCACAGTGGGTACCAGCTTCAGAACTTGGTTATATGTAACTGCAAGATAATTTATTGGGTGTTGCTAAGAAAGCTTAAAGAATGACTGTAAAAGCAGATACTATGGACACAGAAAGTAAGCAACCCACATTTCTGAGATTAAGCCATAGGGAAACAGTATCTGAGGGTCCCATCACTGAAGAAGCCACCACTGGACACTTAAAACCTCTCTGTAGGACTGCCACTCCTGGGCCCTTACCGTCAGGACACTGGGCCCTCTGTTCCTTCTTGTAGGTCTGAATTTCCAAGATATGGTAACTTCCTCTCAGCCCAGAGACTTTCTTTTCGTATTCTTGTAAGGTAACAAGTCTCCCCACTCTAAGTATTAAAGTCTTTATTTGTCCTTTTGATTTTGAAATACGCAACTGCTGAATAGAGACTCCTAGGTTGACAGTTGCTTCCTTGTTGACACTTAGAAGATTCCACTTCAGTGTGTTCCCACCATCCCCTCCATGTGTGCGTGTTCCCACCATCCCCTCCGTGTGCGTGTGTTCCCACCATCCCCTCCACGTGCGTGTGTTCCCACCATCCCCTCCACGTGCGTGTGTTCCCACCATCCCCTCCACGTGTGTGTTTTCCCACCATCTCCTCCGTGTGTGTGTGTGTGTGTGTGTGTGTGTGTGTGTGTGTGTGTGTTTTCCCACCATCCCCTCCGTGTGTCTGTTCCCACCACCCCCTCCACGTGTGTGTGTTCCCACCATCCCCTCCACGTGTGTGTGTTCCCACCATCCCCTCCACGTGTGTGTGTTCCCACCATCCCCTCCGTGTGTGTGTGTGTGTGTGTGTGTGTGTGTGTGTGTGTGTCTGTTCCCACCACCCCCTCCACATGTATGTGTTCCCACCACCCCCTCCATTTGTGTCTGTTACCATCAACATCTCCATTTCTGTCTGCTTCCATTGTTTTCAGTAAGCAGTCAGCCTTTTTAAATGATGTTCTCTATGTAAACTGTCTTTTCTCTCTGGCTTCTCTTCAGATTTTTTTTCTGTAGCTCTCCTTGTCGATAGTTTGATTATTACATACTTAAGTAACAGTGTCTTTTCAAACATAATTGTTTTGAGATTGTTGACTTTCCATGACATATCAGCTGAGTTTTCTACAAATTTTGGAAGCTGTGGTATTCAATATTTAAAAAAATATTTTCTAACTGCTTTTCTCTTCATTTGAATACTTTGATTATACATAAAATAAATGGTGTGATAATCTGCCCCCAAAAATTCATAGACACTGTTTAGTCTTTCAATGTTTTATTCTACATGAGCTTAACTTTGAATAATTTGATCTGTTTACTTATCTGTTTCCAAACTTATCCCCTCTTCTGTGATACCCAACCTACTGTTAATTCAATGCAGTAATTTTCCTTAGATTTTATTTGTCATCCTAAAATTTTCATTTGTTGCATTTAGAGTTTCCAAATCACTACTAACATTTCTTATCCCATTATCCATTGTAGATGGAATGAAAATGATTCACAGCAAAGAGAGGACAGAGAGAGAGAGTTGGAGACTAAAAATTACCAATACCAGAAATGAAAACAGACTCTCCCACACCATCTTGCAGATAGTAAGACACTATTATGCTCCAATGATGTTATGGCAATAAAAAGCTGTCTAAAAAGATGCAACAATAACAAAAAAATGTACCAATTCTCTAAGGAATAACACTTCCTCAAATGAGCCAAGAAGAAATATAAAGTCTAACTAGCCTGGTAGTTACTAAAGAAATTAATATTGTCACATAAAACCTTCCTACAAACCAAGGATCTTGTAATCTGTGAGTTCAAGGCCAGCCTTGATTCTATCATGAGTTCAAGACCAGGGGGTCACATGGCAAAACCTTGTCTATAAGTTTATTTAATTATATTTTTATTTCCTTAATTAAAAGTTAGTAATTTAATTTTTAATTTATTTTAATATTTTTGTTTGTTATTTGAAATTTTCATACATGCATACAATGCATTTTGATTTAAATCAACCTATTCACAATTGCCAAGTCACAGAATCAACCTACATTCCCATTAGATTAGTGGATAATAAAAACAGTGTATGTACATAATGATATCGTGTGTGACATGCATGATGATATCTTTTGAAGCCTGGATATTATTCTATGATGTCATTGTGCACATTATAAGCAAGGTTCCCAATTGGGGATTAGAGAATATGGAGGGATAGTGGTCATAGGGTGTAAAGCCTCTTAAAGGAGTCTTCCAATCATAAAACCCCACCTCAGGCCAGTTATATTTGCTAAGACTCTATTTTACTAATAAGATGACATTCCAAGATTCCAGGTACATATACCTCCAGAGGGGGTAATATTTGTTACCATTTAGCTTCAGAATATCCCCCAGAGGCTCATGAATTCAAAGCCTAGCCACCAGCCTGTGGCACCCTGGGAAGAGATGGATCATTTAGAGGTAGAGCGGAGCAGAAGGAAGCTAATTGTTGTTAAGTTATTGGGGGCAAGACTTTGAAGGTATGTTTGGAACCCCCAAGCCCCTTCCTTTCTCCCTGTTGGCTGTCCTGCAACCATAAGGTCAAGCAGGACTCTGTCACTCACTCCCACCAAGACTATTATGATGCTACCACAGGACCAAAGTAACAGAGCTCGTAACCATCAACAGACACCTCTGAACCGTGAGCCTCATAAAATGAGCCTTTCTTTTCCAAGTTGTCTTATTATGGGTATTTTATCCAGAGATGGAGGTCTGGCTCCCACACGACTCAATCTCCTATCCAAAGCAATTTTAAATTTAAATTTCACGCTGAATTGCTTGGTCAAGGGAATTCAGAAAACTGACCACATGTTAGAGGCAACACGACAGGAGAGTGACCCTAGAAGATTCAAGCGAGCCAGCTGGAGTGGAGTAGCTCAGAGGCAGTCCTGACTGACAGAAAGAGTTCTGCCTGGAGGTGCAAGCAAGGAAAACTGAATAAACAGTAAGCCAAGTTATAAGAGTCCTTGAAAGCCTGGCAGATAAATTTAGTCTTAAGCCAATAGGAACTAGGGAATGACTGTAAATTCTCCAGCAGAGAAATGACATGGTAAAGCAGTGTCTCAGGGAGATTATGTTGGTGACAGGGGCTGGATGGATGGGCGGCAAAAGGGATTGAAGGCTTATGTATTCTGTCTCTCTTGTTCTGGATGGATGTAGTGTACCATGAGATATGTAGTTTGCTTTTAAAGATGAAAAGGCACAATTCCTCTCCTAAATCTTAAACTCTCTGAACTCATTCTGAAATAGCAAAGTAGCCCCAGTGGCAAGCATTTGAAAATGCTGTTTCTCAGTTTAAAACTCCACTTTGGGGAAGAGGAGATGAGAGGTGGCCACCATTCTTCGTGACTGGAAGTGCACTGTCCTTGCCCCCCGGGAGCCCTTTAAACAATACAGAGCCTCATAATCTACTTGGCCACCACCTGGGAACCTATCTGCCTCTAAACTTCTTGGTGGATGGCCACAGCGACTTCCCACTGACTCTCCCCTGTCTGTGGAAATACAGGTACAACCATTGGAAGTGTACTCTAACTTGGACCCCCAGTGGGAACCCCTTACTTCCTAAGGGGAGGTTGTCATTTTGAGGTACTTGCCAATCACACAGCCAGGATGCTTGCTCACCAGGCTCCCCATCTCAGGGTAGTGGCGGTTACACAGATGAAGCAGAGACATCTGGTTGCCTGGTACAATTTGTCACTTAGCATACACAGTTGAAATCCTGACAGCTGCTTGTCTCCCCGCCCTTCTGTTGACCCTCACTCACTCTCAAAGTGACTGCACTAGTTAATTTTCTGTCGCTGTGTTCACACACCATGACCAAACAGGCGAATTATGGGAAGGAGGGTTTATTTGGCTTATGCTTCCAGATGGATCAGTGTCCAGGATGGCACAGTAGAGGCATGGTGGCAGAAGCTGGAAGCTGAGGGCCCCTATCTTGAACCACAAACAGGAAGCAGAGAGGAGGAACTAGAAATAGCATGAATCTTTAAATTCTCAAAGCCCACCCCCCAGTGATGTATTTCTCACACCTTCTAAGACTCCCCAAACAGTGTCGACAACTGGGACTAGGTATTCAAATATCCTAGACAATGGGATATGTCATTCAAACCACCACAGTGATGCGTGATTTTTATCAGTTGGAATATATCTTCATGACATAATAGTTTCATTGCTCTGCTAGGGAACATGGGAGAAGGAGGCACAGATTGATGCAGATACTACAGATAATTATTTGCCCCAATAAACCACTTATCCAGAGTTCATGTACTTGGGAACAAGGTACCAACTCTGACTCTAGTAGCATCCTCTTCATCAACACAGGATAACAAGAGAGCAAAAATCATTTGAGAATGTCGTTGCTACGTCACAGATGCTGGGGAGATCAGGGTTCTTTAGGCCTCCCATCAGAGAGTAACCTTCAAACCTTAATACACATACAAGCGCCTGGGCCCTCGCCAAAACATACTGGGAACCAGGAGGTCTGGAAGGAGGGCTGAAAGCCTGTAGGTCCAATAGGCTCATGGGTGACGCTGGCCCTGTCATCTGAAGATCACACCAAGATACAAGGCCCCCACTTGTCTCATACCTTAGGCAAACAGAGTGTGGTAATAGGATAGAATCCAGTAGAAGTATTTCTGTGGTTGGGAAGAAACAAAGCCAGAGACAAGAAGAAATGGGTCTGAATTGGAAGAACAGAAAAGATGTTTGTTTGTTTTTTAAAATTTTTAATTTTTAGAAGAAGATATAATCAAGACAAAAAAGAAAAAAAGAAGTCAAATATTGCAGGAGGATTGGCCTAGGAACCAAAATTTGGCTAGGAATATTTTACCAGAGACATCCACAGCTCACAAGACTTAACAGGGATTTTCAAATCCCTGGGCCAGCAGGATGATAGGGAAAAAATATTGACTCTGGCAGGCAAGATCTTCCTCACTGATCCTGGACATCTGGTCACTAAATCTTTCAGAAGGGCAGATTTAGAGATGGCGAATTGAACACCCCCTCCAGCAGAGGTACCAATGGTGTTTTTAAATGAGTGTGGAAGCTGGCCAATCTGTAGCCACCGGATCTGCAAAATCACATTACACATTCAGTTGCAAATGGAAGCAAAGGAAAACAAAAATTACCAGACCATATTTAAGACCCTATAAGGTTTCAAAGGCAGTGAGGAGCGTCCATTAAAACACTTTCCACACAACAAAGAAAATGAATCCTGACTCAACTAAATCAGGTAACCACTAGGATGATAATTTCCATCAGGCTACAGAGTCTCTATATCATGAAGCCTACCAGGAGAGGAAATACTGTGTATCTGAGGATGTGGCGTTCCCAACTGATAGTTAGCAAGCAACAGGCTTCACCCGCCCTTAAAGAAATAACGAAGTGTTCCTTTTTAAAAAGCTGACAAATTACTTGAGCTTCTCCACATACTTTTTATCAAGAACTAAACGACAACTAGTAGTCCTTTAGGAAACTCTAGTAGTGTTTCCTAACCCTTGGGGTTGACAGACCCTTTCACGGGGGTCACCTAACACCATAAGAAAACACAGAGATTTACATTATGATCCAGAACAGTAGCAAAAGTATAGCAATGAAGTAGCAATACAAATAACGTTATGATTGGTGGGTCACCACAACAAAGAAACTGTATTAAGGGGGTCGCAGTATCAGGAAGGGTGAGAACCACTGTTTACAAAGCCAAACAAGGGACTTGACAGAAGAAACTCAATGATTAATCAGCACAAAGAAATCTGCCAGCTGTGTAGCTTGGTCTGTTTGAGGGGCCTCTGGCAGGGGCATCAGGATCCATCCCTGGGTGAGCTGGCTTTCTGGAGCCCATTACCAATGGTCGGTCACTTTGCTCAGCCTTGATGCAGGGGAAGGAGCTTGGTCCCACCTCAACTGAATGTACCAGGCTTTGCTTACTCCCCATGGGAGCCCTTACCCTTTTGGAGAAGGGGATGGGGAGTGAGGGTAGGGAGGCTTGGGGGGAGCGGGAGGAGGGATGAGAGGGGGATCTGTGGTTGGTATGTAAAATGAATTTTAAAAATTCTTAAATTTTAAAAAATGCTGAATCAAAATATTTTATTAGAAAAAAAGAAAAGAAATCTGCCAATGCTATTTACCCACCCCCACCCCCCAAGTATCAGGAACAGCTGAGGCCAGTGATCACCTCTACCTAACCATAAGATGTCAACTGTCAGCAAAACTATTCCCCGGAGGGAAAGCCCCACCTAGACTCCTGACATGAATGTGCTACTTTCTTTACATTCTGAAACCGGTCCATGATCCACCTCAAAAAATAAGGGACATAAGTAGCCCACACCCAGTGTCTGTCTTCTGATTCTGCGTTCATGCCACTCCACGGTGGGGACTTGGCCTGCCTCTGCTGTCTATGCAACCTGTTTCCCGCCACCTCACCCCCAACGATGGAGACACAAACAGGAGGGCAGCTGAGCCACACACTGTCAGTTCGCCCTCCTTCCAACCCTGAAAGCAGAGACAGCGTTCTGAGAACCTAACCTCGCGATTTCTCTGATACCCAGTTCTCGATTCAGATGGAGGACTGTCTGGGAGGCACAGGATGCAAATCCAAAATCGTTAGGTGGCACAGTGTGTAGCTCAGAAAGTTGAGCACTCAAGACAGGGAGCAGCAGGGGCCCAGCAAGCCCTGATCTGGCTCACTCCCCAGTCCTGTTCCTGGGCAGCTTTGAAGGCAAAATTCCTCACTCACTAGGAGGCTGTTTCTTCTCTGGCAAAACAGGGTTTACCAGATACAGCCTGTATCACCAGTGTTTGAAGATCGATCGAGTGGAAGTTATTTTACAACAGCTGACAGGTGGTACAAAGCATTTGAGAAGAGTCCAGAGTAAAAATCAAGAAGTGGGGATGGTGCAGACCCTGAAGTCAGCGACTGCTCTGGTGCGCTTGGCACTGTCAAGAAGCAAAAGCCTGTGTTAGGAGTTTCTTCGTAACAGAAGTACCCATCCCTTTCCTGCCATAGTCTATATCCTTTGAAACGCTTCCATCTAACTTAGACCATTGTCGTTTTTCTTATCTCTTTTTCTCTTTTGTGTGACAATGTTTTCAACCACAGATCCCTGGCAAGGCATTTTGTGGGTGAAGCTAAAGATTTGTGGCCAGAGCTGCAACGTCCTCTTCTCTAGCAATTGTTAAACTCTGTATAACGGTGAGGATGTTGTCTCTCTGCAGTGTTCCTAAGGTATCACACCCCTTCCTGGCCACCCCCTCACAGCTGGCGCAGCGCAGCTCTGGTGCCTCCTCCCCGGCTCTGTGGCATCAGAACAGATTGCAGGGTTGCATTTGGGGAGAACCCGGTAAAGCAGAGCCTCGTGGCTTAAGGAAGGATTTTGAGGCTTCTACAGGAGGCTGTACTTGCCAGCCAAGCAGCAGACGCAGGGATGGCTCTGGATAGAAGCCACCACGCAGCAGACCTTGGGCCCAGGTCCCCAGGCCACCAGCTCCTGCCACATGCCTCTTGCTGGATCCCCATCTGGTAGTCTCCAGCACAGCTTTGCCCACTACGTGAGCAACGCCTTGTGCCTTCCTGCTGAGGGCCAAGGGACCTTACTCTCAGCCATTTCTTTCCATGGTGGAGTTAATCGTATGTGTTTTCAACAGTGCGACCATCTGGGCATGTAACTCCAGTCATCAGGTTATTAGTGAGAAAGTGACAGAATAGCCAAGGGTGTTTAATAAACATTTCTTGTATTAATAAAATGGACTCAGACGTTCCACATTTGCCTCCCTCCTGGAGACGTACGGGGCAACTTGGTTCACTTTTCTGGCCTCCTTGGGTTTCAGGTCTCTGTCCATGTCCAGACTGACACATGGTGACTGGTGTCCATCCTTGGGCCACCCCCACCCCCCAGTGTTCCCACTCCTCTGCAGCAAGCTCATACATGTCCTATGTCCAAAAAACACCTGTATCTGGTAACTGCAAAGACTTTTAGCCACAGAACTTCCCCCAACAGACGTAGGGAAATCAAATGTCCCAAAGGCGATTTTCTATCATATATCCATGTCACTTCAAACTCCACACACACAGTATTGATGTTTATATCACCGTGAGGCATCCTCCACCTTTATACCCTACTTCTCTGGGAACCTGGCTATATAGTGCCTGTCCTGCTTCCTCCATCCCTTGCCCTCTATAGGCGGATTTTTCTGTCCCACCAGCCAGCTCCCAAATAACCACATGGAGACATTAATTTTGAAAGCTCAGCTAATAGCTTAGGCTTGTTACTATCTAGCTCTTACAACTTAAATTAACCCGTTTCTATTAATCTACATAATGCCACATGGCTCATGGCTTTACCTGTCCTCCAGCATGTCTTGCTTCTTGCTCCCTCTGCATCTCCTGGTGACCCCGCCTTTCTTCCCAGCATCCTCTGTGTCTGGCTGTCCCGCCTATACCTCCTACCTAGCTAATGGCCATTTAGCTTTTTATTAAACCATTATAAACCATTAAACCTAAGCCTCACTGTGCCCTGAGCCATGAACATTCTTAGCCTTCCTTCAGTTCCTGGCTGCTTCTCGCCTCAGGAATTCAATTCACAGTGCTGACTGCATACCCAACCTCCTCTCTACAAAGCAAGTTTTAACACGAAGGTGCCTAGGCAAAGACACATCTTTACAGTGTACAAAAAGATAATTCCACAACAGCCCTCTGTCTATGCAGGTTCCAAGCTCTGCAGATTTTACTTCCTAAGTGCTGGCCAGCATTGAACCTTCTCTTCCATTCTGATGTGCCCACTTCTACCTCAAGCCTCCCAACTAGCCACCTTGCATCCCTACTTCAGGCCCACAGAGCAGTTAGTGTCCCAGATCAGTTTATAAGCCTGACTCTACCATTCTCTTTTGAAAACCTCAAGAGTCTCTCTCTAATTAACTGTAAAGCTCATGTTATACAGTGTACGAATGTACCTTTAGTTTCTCTCAGGTTCCATAGGGAGAACTCCATTGTTATATGAGGGCAAGCCCTGTTGCACACCAGACTGCAATGCAAAGTCTGCACTGAGCTTCACTGTGATACTTGGGAACTTCAAGTTCACTGTTAGGGAGCCTATATGCCTGTGGGAACTATTTCAACCCCTCCCCCTCCATTCTCCTTACCCCACAACATTTCCTTTGTTGTTGTCATTCTTGAGACATCCTGTCTCTTCCATAGAAGTTGAGTTTTGTTATTTTGTTCTTGTGGGTTTTTCTTTTTAATGCTTTATGTTCTTCTATTGTCTTAGACTGTGATCTAGCACATAGCAGTTATACAATAAGCAATTACTGAATTTATAACTGAAATCAAAATCAATCTCCCAGCCAAAGTCACCACAAAGCTAGATGGTCTCCTGGTCTTTCTCTTGGGCTCTGGTTCTCACTGTCCTCTGCAAACTACACAGAAAAACCTCCTGGATATCTATCAATCACCCACCATCCAGGTTACACTGTTGTACACGCTAAAGGGAAGGGCCCTAAAAGAAGCTGGGCTCCCTACAGATGCCCAGAGATGCCCCCTAAGCCTCACTGTGCCCTGAGCCATGAACATTCTTAGCCTTCCTTCAGTTCCTGGCTGCTTCTCGCCTCAGGAATTCAATTCACAGTGCTGACTGCATACCCAACCTCCTCTCTACAAAGCAAGTTTTAACACGAAGACATCCATGCATAGCAATAAATACCCAGGAAAGGGTAAACCCTGATAATCAGCACAAGACTAAAAAGAGACCTCACGATTTAGGCAAGCTACCCTACAGCCTGCAGTTTATCTGGCAAACTCCCAAATTTCCAGACCTCCGATGAAGTGCTTCCTCTTTTGGCACTCACCAGGGCCTTTCTTGGAGCACTACACCCACAACCACAAAGTCTGGGTGCAGCTTCCGGGGCAGGGTCTGGGAGCTAGCACTGTTTACATACCCTCTTTAAACAAAGAAAGGTGAAAGTAGCATTACTTATAAATGGGGAGGAAAAACACTCGAGGTACAAATTAACATCTATCAGAAAACCAGAAAAAAAATAATTACATTAAACATAATTGACTGCCTGATCCTTCCAAATTATGTCTGCACTGTTTTCCCACTTGTTGATTGCACACTCTTTAATCATCTCTTCACATAAAAATGGTGTTGTAGTGTTTTCTACAGAGGGAAGGAAAAAAAAAATCTAATTCAGTCATCCCTCTGCCGCAATAGAGCAAAACTTGTTTCTATGATGGAGAGCTGGGGGCTGGTGAGATAGACTCGGAAGGCAAAGGCATTTGCTGCCCAACCTACAGCCTGAACTCAGTCTCCAGGACTCACCTAGGAGAAGGAGAGAACTGACTACAGCAGGTTCTTTGATACCCACTTGCCCTGGCTCACATGTGTGCACACATACATGAACAATAACAATTTTTTTTTCAAAGAACGTTCTACATTATCTCTAGACAAACCCTATATGGCTGCACAGAATTCCCAATGAATTCTCTTTTGTATGATTCCTATTTAAAAAAAAAACCACATAGTTGTTTATAATTATTATAAAAGACATTCCATTTAAAATAGACAACAATAAGAAACAAAGTCTTTGTTCACAATTTTACATATTGAACAGGGTTATTATTGTAACAAGTCTTTTTCTGTCCCACCAGCCAGGTCCCAAATAATGACATGGAGACTCCTTATTGATTATGAAAGCTTGGCCTATAGCTTAGGCTTGTTCCTAACTAGCCCTTATAACTTATATTAACCCATTTATATTAACCTACATTCTATCATGTGGCATTACATCTCTTCCATCTTGTACCTCCTGTTTTCTCTCCGTGTCTCCTGGCATCTCCTGGGCACCTAGATTCCTCCTCCTCTTCCTTTATCTCCCTGGAAATCCCACCTATACCTCCTACCTAGCTATTAGACATTCAGCTTTTTGTTATACCAATCATGACAATATACCTTCACACAGTACACAAATATCCCACAACAGGGCATGTTATACAATTTAGTTCTGCTCCATATTTCTTCAAATTGTTTGGATCTCTGCCCACATTCTTTTTGTATGAAAACTTGTGGAACAAGGTCACATCATCTTACAAGCTCTAACCCTGCACCTTCATGTCACAATGTGAGGAAAGTTCACACAAGACCCAACACAGCAGGACTCAAATCCACTGTAACCCAGGATGAGGAGCAATGTCTTAAATATTCATGGAAATAACATAAATGTACTCTGACCCAAACAAAATGTATTCTCAGGATGACTTCTTTTTATCCCAGAATGTCTGCAGCATAACATGAGAGGAAGGAAGTCCCTGGGAAGCCAGAATAGAAAAGAGTCCATTCTACCCAAGTGTGGATAATAGCTAACTTTTACACATTTTACAAAAACATATAATGGTGTGAACACTCAGCTAGAGCTTTGGAATAGGTCCAGAAAGTCAAAGTTCTAAAGTTGAAGCTTCATTAAACTTTATAGGAAAGCTATTTCTACCCACAGTACTTAGCAGATTACATATTAATTAATCAATCAATTAACTAATTATGGTGGCTGGCAAGTGATGGTTGATGCAGAGGAAGATGTGGAGCAAATCTTGCAGAAATTGCAGACATTTGTGAATCCACTCTGCGTTTCAAAGTGAGTACTTCAAGACACATAGTGCTGAGCATGCTGGGAGGAGGCAACAGGGTGTGCATGAGAAGATGACCCCTCAGCAAACAGCACTGGCAGCCGGTTCTGTTCAGGGCAAGGCTCAGCTTCTGGTATGAGTGAAGGGAACACTGGCGATAGCCCCTGACTACAGTCCTGAGCCTGGAGTGCTTGGGTCAATGGCTGAGGATCTGGAACTTGAGCTGGAGAGGCCTGAAGGGAGGCGGGTGGAAGAGGGCATGCTAGCTGCCCATGCCCATTTACCAGACAGGAACACAGTTTCCTCTCAAGCCCTGACAATGATGCTTCCCCAACTGTAGACCAACACTGAAGGAACGCTTCTGCCACAGCATGGACAGCCTCCAACAGGCTGAATCAGCAGTGACAATGGTGTCTGTCAATGGTGAGTGCTCCAGGAAGATCCTGAGACATGCATACATTCCTCCTTACTTCGAAACTGGCCAGTGGTCCAGCAGGTCCCCATGCTTATGTCTAAGTAGAAAAGTTTGACAGGATAGCTTCCAGCAATCCCAGTCTTCACTGGAACAGTGTGCCATTACATAAATAAGAAGCAGTTTATGGGGAAGCCCTTGAGGGGACTCTCTTGGGTTATAGCCCTGGACTCTGAGCACAGCCCCTCCTGAAATTCCTGTACAATTCATCCAGAATGAGGTTCTTCTGTTAGGTCTGTTTACCTTTGAGTTCCAACTTTTCCTTTTTCTTCCTTTCTGTCTCTTTCTGTCAGATTCTGGCCAGCTTTCTCTGGCACTTTATGTTGCTTTTACTCTTTCTCTGAAGCTACCTCCCTCTTCACGTGGCTGCTTGCTGCACCTCCACACCTACCTCAAAAAGAAGTGGCTTTTCACAGAGACAAATAGCCAAACAAACGGAAACACATGAAATATGAACCAATGGCTGAGGGGTCACCAACTGGATCAGGCCCTCTGAGTGGGTGAGACAGTTGATTGGCCTGATCTGTTTGGGAGGCATCCAGGCAGTGGGACCGGGTCCTGTGCTCATTGCATGAGTTGGCTGTTTGAAACCTGGGGCCTATGCAGGGTCCCTTGGCTCAGCATGGGAGGAGGGGACTGGACCTACCTGGACTGAGTCCACCAGGTTGATCTCAGTCTGTGGGGAAGGCTTTGCCCTGGAGGAGATTGGAATGGGGGGCGGGCTGGGGGGAAGGTGAGGGGGGCGGGAGGGGGGAGAACAAGGGAATCTGTGGCTGATATGTAGAACTGAATTGTATTGCAAAATAAAAATTAAAAAAAAAAAAAAAAAAAGAAGTGGCTTTCTCTCTTCCTCTTCTCCGTCCTCCTCCTCTTGACAGCTGTGGAGATGTATAGCTTACCTGCCCTGGGGTTTTTCTTTAAAACTCTGATAAAGTGTTGTAGCTGAAGCTTTCCTGGTCCTGCCTGGCCCACGGTCAGGACAAACCTCTCACCTGCCAGTCCCACAGCCACTCAGACCCAACCAAGTAAACACAAAGAGACTTATATTACTTATAAACTGTATGGCTGTGACAGGCTTCTTGCTATCTAGTTCTTATATCTTAAATTAACCCATTTCTATAAATCTATACTGTAGACGTAACCGTCTTATTAAATAAGAAACACGGAGCCAATACAGAGATGAAAGCCAAGAAGTCAGAGCAACAACTAAGAGCTAAAAACCTTACCCTTCACTGTCATTGTGGTCCTACCTCTCCAAAAAAGAGCTACTTCCTGTGTCTGTCTTTTTTTATAGAGTTTCTGTTCTGCCTTCTCATTGTTTGTAAACCCAACCACATGATCTCCTAATCACTGCCTGTCTGTACAGACCTCCAGGTCTTCTATAGTTGGTATTGAGATTAAAGGCGTGTGTCTCCAATGCTGGCTGTATTCTTAAACACACAGAGATCCACCTAGCTCTGCCTACCAAGTGCTGGGATTAAAGGCATGCACCACCACCACCCAGCTTTCACTATGGCTCTAATAGCTCTGACCCCCGGGCAACTTTATTAACATACAAGTCACATTTCAGTACAAATAAAATATCACCATACTATACCTTGCCATGTGACTTGTGGCTTACCGGTATCTTACATCATGCTTCTCATCACGGTGGCTGGCAACATCTCTCTGCCTCAACTTTCCACTTTCCAGAATTCTCCTCTCTCTTTGTCCTGCCTATACTTCCTGCCTGACTACTGGCCAATCAGCGCTTTATTTATCAATCATAGCAACATATATTCACAGCATACAGCAGCTGCCACCATGAGAAGATGTTAAGATACCTGTAAGCCACGAGCCACGTGGCAACTTATAGATTAATAGAAATGGGTTGATTTAAGATATAAGAGCAGCTAGGTAGAAGCCTGAGCTATTAGGCCAAACAGTTTAAATAATATAAGCGTCTGTGTGTTTATTTTGTAAGTGGGCTGTGGGACTGCAGGGGCTTGGCAGGACCCAGAGAGAAACTCTTCAGCTACAAAGTGTCCATGGCATTCTTCTGAATCCTTTCTTAAATCCTTTTATTGATGAGACTAAGATCTCTGAGAAGGGACTCTAATTTCCCTGGTAGCCCACAGCAGCCAATGTGGAGCTTTCCAAAACATCTGGTAACACTGATTCCATTGCCTCTGTTTGTACGGCTGCAACCAAGTATCAACTAAGTGGCTCATCAACAATACAGTTACTTCTCACAGAAAAGCTGCAAAGTCCAAGACCAACCAGCACCGCATGTTATGGAGAGATCTCCCATAACGAGGAGTTTCTCTGAGACACTGAAACAAAAGCTTCCTAATGAACTCCTTCTGCAAGTGCTAACACTAGCACCACACTGGGTTTGGTGAAAAGTAAGGCTTCAAGATGAGATTTTTGCTCTTTCTTATCCCTTACTCGCAAAAGGAGCAAATACGCTCCCTTGGGTAAGTTTATAATTGTCATTGTCTATTTCTATTACTATTACTATTATTATGGTTATTATTATTATTATTATTATTATTATTATTATTGACATGGCGTCTTGCTGTTACTATTATTATTGACATAGGGGTCAATCCTATTATTAGGATTATTGACATGGGGTCTTGCTATTGTTGTTGTTATTATTATTGACATGGGGTCTTGCTATTGTTATCATCATCATCATCATCATCATCATTATTATTATTATTATTGGCATGGGGTCTTGCTGTGTTACCCAGGTTGGTCTCAAACCTATGAAGTCAAGTGAACCTTCCACATCAGCCTCCCAGGAGCTAGTACTGAAGCCCACAGCACCAAGCCCACTTCCAGGCCTCCTTTAGGAAAGTATTAATCCTACCATTTCATGGCTATGTGATTAAGGTCAAGTATATAAAGGTATTAATGGGGGCTCTCCTTCACCACTTACTATCCTCCCAAACTCCCATACATCCTATGATTTTGAGGTCTAGGATTTCAACATGAATTGGGAAGGTGGAACACAAAGATTTAAACAAGAACATACTTTATTTTTTTTTTTACACTCTATGATTCAGAGGTATTTCATGAACCTCTGCTGCATTACACAGCACTGTGTGTTAGGACCAGTGATTAATACAGAGATTCCATCATGAGTTAAACCAGACATGGTCCCCAGATATGGGAAGTATAGCACCTTGTGAAGGATACAGACATTGATTAAATTATTACCAATAAAAGTATAATTACAAACCCAGACATGAAAAGAATCCAGCTCCATAGTGATGAGTTTGACCTACTAGCTAGTTGAAGAACATTTCCCTAGAAGTAAAACACATGGTGGAGAAGAATTCACTAGTTAAAAATGATCAACAGTAAAGAAGGTACCAAGACCCCATGGGAGAAGGAACAGGATGTTAGTATCAGCACTACCCTCCCCTGTCTGCCCTCTGCCTTCTCACCCTGCCCTGTGGCTCACAGGACTAGCCACAGTGACTCCACCAGACCTCTGCCTCTTAGCTCCTGCTCATTTTCAGCCACTGTTTTTAGATTATTTACTCCACTGGCTCTCTCCCTGATGGCCTTGGACTAGAACCATGGTCTTTTTCTAGAAGGCATAGTTCTAACAGGTAGCTTTATCCTATAGCTACAGCCCAGGATGTTTGTAATTTTTCTTTAAGGTGTCATCTGTTCTTGCACCTGTGAGGACCTTCAGTCTTGATAACAGCTCTTGGGGGGCTTCCTTTTTTTTCTGATTTCATTCCCCCATGCCCATATCACCATGAACAGCCCCTTGCAGTCTCTGCTCAGTCCTAAAGTTTGATTTTGCTGATTCACTCTCTCTGCGAATACGACCTAGAAAAACATGTATACTGGAAATACTCAAAGAATGGCTGTGCTGTTAAATAAAGAGTAGGAGTGAGGTGGGGCTGGAGCAGGGGTGAGGAGGGGCTGGAGCAAAGGGAGGTGGGGCTGGAGCAGGGGCGAGGTGGGGCTGGAGCAGGGGCGAGGTGGGGCTGGAGCAGAAGTGAGGTGGGACTGCAGCAGGGGTGAGGTGGGGCTGGAGCAGGGGCGAGGTGGGGCTGGAGCAAAGGTGAGGTGGGGCTGGAGCAGGGGCGAGGTGGGGCTGGAGGTCTCCATGGGAACCAGGAGCTTGGGTCGTCTTTAAAGAGAAGAAACCTAAGGTTTGCCATGTTGGCCAACACTAGACGGAGTTGAGAAATAAGTGGTAAGTGAGGCATAGGGACAACAAGCTTGGTCACTGGAGAGAAGCTGGGCCGGAAAGAGAGGAAGCTTTAGGGTGGTAGCTAGAGACAGGCACTGGACAAACGATGTGTAACATGAATCTTTAAATGTCTTATTAATAAAAACAAACCTGGAGCCAGGTACTGGGGTCAACGCTCGAAGATCAGAGAAGCAGAAGAAGCCACAGCTTCCTTACCTCACCAATTCCTCAGCTGATCCTGTTTCCTCAGACTGAATGCCTCTCAGCTGAACTGTGCTGCTCAAAAGCCTAAAAGCTTAACCAGGCTCTAGTTCCTCGTCCTCACGCCTTAAATACCTTTCTGCTTCCTACCATCACTTCCTGGGATTAAAGGCTCTTGTTACCACGCCTGGCTGTTTCCAGTGTGGCTTTGAACTCAGAGATCCGGTTGAAGGCTAGGATTAAAGGTGTGAGTGTCACCATTTTCTGGCCTCTATGTCTATCTAGTGGCTGTTCTGTTCTCTGACCCCAGATAAGTTTATTAGGGTGCACAATATTTTGGGGAACACAATACCACCACAATGATGGGCAGTGTTGTTGGAAGGTTAGAGAACATGACTGGGAAGGTTCCAGGCTGGAGAATGCAGTGGAATGTACATGGAATAGAAGGATGCTCCATGTATGGATGCTAGAGGCAGGGAAGAGCAGGTGAGCACCAACCCTGAGTAAGAGCATCGCCTTTCCATTGCATAATGGTTAGGGAGCGAGAAATTGAAGGTAGTCCTTCATTAGTCAGCTTCAGCTGCCTTTGTAAAATAGAAATGTCATTCATCTCCAAGAATCAGAGAAGGCTGGGATTGAGGTAAGCACAGGTCGAGAATCTTGATAGCAGAGAAGATGGTTAAGAGTGTCTGTTGCTAAGGGCGGGAGTACAGCTTGAACTTAAGTGGACAGGAGAGGTGCTGAGCGGCTTTGAGGCCACTTCTGAGTTTCAGTGTTGACAGGGACGTCCCCTCAGCTACTGCCTGCGGGGACGTCCCTAAGCGATTTAAGCAGATCGTGCCTGGATAACAACCCTTCCTATGAACATAGGACTAGCCCTGCCAGGCTGAAATGTTCACTACTGTTAATACAAAGAACGTCCTCTCTTTCTCTCTCACTGCTAGTGAAAGCATCAGATGTTGTAAGCCTGGTTAAGAGCGCCACGTCTCATCTCCTCATCAATCTGGAAAGAAAAGATGATCCCTGGTGACACAAGGGGAATGCTTAGGTCCAAGCTGGCCTAAAGCTCTTCTCTTCTCTTCACCTTTCCACTTCTACAAGTTGATGAATGCTTTTCCATTACTGCTGAAGCTAGCACGTGGGGGATTTCTTACTCATCTATACGTGTAGCAATCGTAACTATATAGTGCTATCAATATTTTACCTTGCTTTCCCCAGAAAGAGTGAGCTGCTTGATTACAGATGTGGGAAGATATGGGGGGGGGGGGGGCAGGGAGCTGGTGACAAGGGCTTATGGAGGGACAAGTGAACAGTGAAGACAAAGGCCCAGGGAATGGCTTTCTGAGAACAGGAAGACAGGAAGACAGTCAGATGATACATGTGTTCAAAGTTAAGTCCCCATCGAGGAAGATTTGATCCACTCATATGCCCCCCCCACCCCCACCTAACACTGTCCACAGCAGAGAGACTGCTGCTAACACTCTATTCACTGCAGACAGAAGTGGCTGGAGTGGCATGCTGCTGATAATAGAGGGGACTACCCTAGAGGTGGGGTCAGTGACAGGATTAAAATAAGTCTACCCATTGTTAAAGAATTCAGCCTGCTGTATTTCCAGACACCAGAAGTGAGAGTCAGCAGTTGTTACAGTCGAGGGTGAAGTTCGTCTTGTAAACCACATGCTCCTCAGATCTGCTTATCAGGGACAGAAGAGCACCGGGAAATGCCATGGGCTCATGAATCATCTACTCTTGTGCCTGGCAGGAAACTTCTAGTAATTTATACTTTCCATCTGGATGCAACTTAAAAGACTAATTACCGGTGATAGCAGTGAGCCCCTGTGATTAATGGACAAGGGTCTTCGGAGTGAGGCCAAGAAGAGCCCGCACTCAGCATGACTACAAACAGACAAAAGTTTTCCTTGACACGCAAATGCTATTTAAAGCTTCTAATCTGAGATGAGTGAAAGGCAGTGCCCTTGTTGAGTAAATTATTTAAACTTCACTCCAAGATCAGTCATTTAGTTTCAAATGTCACTTATGTCTGGAGTATCACCTCTGCCTCTTGAATAACCAAGTACATAAAGAAGTTTCTAAAAGAAGGCCAGGCCATCTGGCTCACCCTAGTTACCATTTATGGCTAATTGTTATTAATATTAATAATTTTTACATATAAGCATACACACCTTGAGGCTTCTATGCCCTCAGTAGGCATTCTATGTCAGTAAGCATTGCTGAGCTGAGAAGCTGAAGAAGCAATTAGCTAGTAAGTTCCACTGAAAAGAATTTAATCAAAATACAAGTTGAGCTCCTGTACAGTGTGGAGTGACCTTTTCCTGAAAGCCCATATATTTTCCGTTCCCATTTTCTCACCAGATCCAATTCCCGTTGCCCTTTGAAGTCAAGGTCACCTTCAGACTCCAAAGACACGGATGAAAACTTGGAAGCAGAGAGGGAGCATCCCTCCAGCTAGGTCCCAGCTAGCTTGAGGTGTCACTCACCCTTAAAAAGCACACTGATGGTCACTTGGAAATCCCACAGAACTTGCTTTTTGTGAATGTCTTTCTTCTCTGAAAGGCTTACCTAATAATGCCTATTCTGATTTACTTTCAAAATAGTTTATTGTTAACATATAGAAGATTTTTTGGTTCCATGTTTGAATGGGGCCAGAAGATTTTATGGATTGATTGAAATTACACTGATAAGTAGTCAAAAATTAGTTACCAGTTTAGTTTATCATTCAAACCACTGTCAAGACTATTTTCAAATTAACAGTCTTCAGGAGTGGTAGCAGAGTGTAGAGCACAGAGGAGACCCAGAGTTACAATGATAGCAAAGATGGCAGATCATTTCCTCTTTTTAACTCTTTGGCTCATGTTTCCTTTATTTACCTTCTCTGAATTGGACTCCTGGGGAGCACACATTTGTGTACGGGTGCACATGTGTGAGCAGCAAACACATACATGTGTATCCATGTGCGTGGAGATGAGAGGACACCAGTGTCATCCTTAGGAGCCATCCATTCTAAGATAGGGTCTCTCACTTGTTGGGAACTCACCAAGGAGACTAGACAGACTGGCCAATGATCCCAGGGATTCACCTGTCTCCAACTCCCCAGCATGGGGATTACAACCATGCCTCTGCTTTTTAATGTGAATTCTGGAAATCAAAATTGAAGACCTCAGGGACTTTTCCTACTGAGTTACCGCTTCAGCCCAGAACACTGTTTTGCCTGCCACACATCATGTGCCTACCAGCATCACCGTTACCCCATCATGATTGCCTGGTTTTCCCCTTTGCTCAAGTTCCCAAATAGTCTTTCTTTAAGTTGAATGTTTTCCTAATTTCTTCCAAGCCCCACATGTTGGTAAATAAGCTCCAAAGGTCTTTGTAAATATATCCTCGAACAACACTTGTGCTATGCCACTACCATCGCACACATATCTTTTGCTGCATTGCTGAGAGTTTAATAACCTCCCCTTACATTACCTAATTTACAAGGTTTGCAAGGTCCACTAAGTGCCTTCCCAACTTGTCCTCCTCTTAACTCGGATCTGCACACTGTAGTTGGAGGGATGGGTTCATCTAACCTAAGTAGACTTTGCATCCTTGTGACAGCAGTGTCCCCCTCCCCCCATTAATGCCCTCTGGCCTCTCCCACTTTTATGCCATTGAAATTGGAAAGGGAAGTAGGGGGTGGGATGACAAGCTCAGGAGGAGGCAGCACCTAAGCCCAGTTCTGATTACAAGTGTCAAGTGCTTTCTGAAATATTCTGGAGGAGAGAGAGAACCAGCAGATTTATAGGGCACATACTTCACTGGGTTTTATTTTGGTGGTGCGTGTAGATGAGCAAAGATTAAAAGCCCAAACAAATGTCTAAATCATTTTGCACACTCCTCACTACGTTTCACGGCTCTGGCTCTGTGGACAGCACTCCACAGGGAAAGCTCCTTCACTGGTTCCTGAAAGGAACTGTAAGTGGGAGGAAGGGGAGACAGGAATCAGGAGGGAAGTACTAAATTGTCAAAATATCGTCATTCCTGAGAAATATATCATGAGAAAAGTGATTTCATTTTTAATAGAGTTTTCTTTGAAGTTTTAAGTACCAAAAACTAATTCAAGGGTTTGGGCATGGTGTAATTCAAGGCATGATTTATATTTAACATTTAAGGGTGTAGGGTATTTTTTCTTCCGGAAGAATAGCACACTGATTAGAAAACTGTTTCTGATCTCCCAGCTCTGAATTAAAAATCTACGTTGAACCCTTCCCAGCCAAAGCAGGCAGGAAGGTTGACTCACCCTCCAGCAGCTGAGCATGGTGAAGGATGCTTAATCTCCATAAGCACTGTGTGGCATGGGATTGCCAGTGCTCTTAGAGTTAACCAGAGCAAGACAGACTATGGTAGTAACCATTCAACAAGTAGATGCGTGCTTTCCAACAGATGAGCTCAGAAAACCCACAGTGCCTGTGGTCACCTGAAAGTTACTTTCAGAGTGGAGCTATGGTTCCTGATCACCGCAGAGAAAACTCTCAAGACAAGTCAACATGAAGCAAATGTGGGATGATTGATTAAGAAAATGTTTTAACGTAGAGTAAAGCGCAGATATTATAAGAGAGGGTGGAGGAGGTTCAGCTCGGTGTTTAGGAAAAGGATCCTAACACACATCCACTTGTAGGGGCTTCTCAAGAGAGTCACCCTTAAGTGCCACAGTGTCTTAATAGCCATAGGTACAATTTTGGTGAGTTCTGTTTGTTTAATGGGTTTAGGGGGAAATTTTCACTTTTTTTCTTTTTTATGAGATCATAGGGTAGTACATTGGACAGGATGAAGGCTATTTAAGGTAAAATATAAGGGTCAAAAGAATCCTTACTATACTTGATATATCATAAGGTGGTTTGAATAATAATGACCCCCATAGGCTCATATACTTGAATACTTAATCATCAGGGAGTGGCACTACTTGAGAAGGCCTTGGCGTGGCCTACTACTTGGGTTTGGCCTTGTTGGAGGAAGTATGCCACAGGGGTGGGCATTGAGGTTTCAAAGGCCCATGCCAGGCACAGGTTCTCTCTCTTTTGTTCTTTCTCAGCCTGTGGATCAGGATGTAGCTCCCAGCTACTGCTCTAGTGTCGTGCCTGCTGCCATGTTTCCTGCCATGATGACAATGAACTACACCTCTGAAACTGTAAGCCAACTCCCAATTAAACTCTGTATTTTTTAATTCTTGAGAATTTCATATGTGAAATATGATCTTATATATTCCCCATTTACCCCCTCCAAATCACCCCATATCCAAACCAACATATCCCTCCAACAACTTCATGTTTAAATAACCCACTGTGCTGGATAATTTTATGTCAACTTGTCATAGACTATAGTCATCTTGAAAAAGGGAACTTCAATTGAGTAAATGCCCACACTAAATGGACCTATGGTGCATTTTCTTTTTTCTTTCCTTTTTCCATTTTTTTCTTATATTGAAAGTAGATTCTTTTCTCAAACATGTTCTGATTGTAGATGCCCCTCCCTCTTCTCCTTCCAGCTCCTCCTCATCTCACCTCCTCTCTGGATCCACTCCCCTTCTGTCTCTTATTAGAAAAGAAGAGCCTTCTAAGAGCTAACAACCAAATATGACAAAATAAAATATAAAGCAGCAAAAATCATCATATCCAAGTTGGACATAGCAACCCAACAGGAGGAAAAGAGTCCCAAAAGCAGGCACTAGAATCAGAGACCCATTGTTTCTCACTCTCAAGAGTCCCATAAAAATACTAAACTAAAAGCTATAATACATAGGCAGGGATCTGATCCAGACCCACGTAGGCCCTGTACTTGCTGCTTCAGTATCTGTGAGGTCATATGTGCCTTGCTTAGTTGATTCAGAGGATCAACTTGTTCTCTTGGTACCTCCTCCATACCCTCCGGCTCTTACACTCTTTTTGTCTTCTCTTCCTGGGGATTCCCTGAGCTCTGAGGGGAGAGATTTGATGGAGATCTCCAATTTGCTCTCTCTCCACATGATGTCTGGCTGTGAATCTCTGCATCTGTTCCCATCTGCTGCCAAAGGAAGCTTCTCTGATGATGACTGAATAAGGCACTGATCTATGAGTGTAGCAGAATATCAACAGGAGTCATTTTCTTGATACTATTTTTCAGACCAGTAGTGTTTGGCTTTACCCTAGGCATCTGAGATATCTAGCTTCTGGTTCTTGATTACCTAAGCAGTGTCAGGTATGGGTTCTATCTCATGGAGTGGGCCTTCAGTCAAATCAGATATTAGTTGGCTACTCCCACAGCTTCTACGCCCCCATTGCCCTTGCATATTTTGCAAGCAGAACAGATTGTAGGTCAAAGGTTGTGTAGCTGGGTTGGTGTTTACATTTCTCCTTTGGTAGCCTGCAGAGTACCTTCCCACCACTCCAAAGACATTAGACCACAGGGGGCGAAGGCTCCATTAAGCACCAGCTTGACTTCCCCATGTTCAATGAGTTGTATGGTTGTTGCCCTCAGCCATAGGGACCTGCTGTCAGTTTGCAGAGAGCAACCCATTGTATGAACAACAGCTTAGGTTGTTTGGGGATTTGCATGGGAACACTCTTGGCCAATAATTCAATTGAATGCAACCCAGTCCCACTACTGGAAGCCTTGTTTGGTGACAAGAGGTGGCCAGTTGAAACCCCATATCCTCCATTATTAGGAGACCTCATTAGGATCACCTTCACATATTCTAGAAAGTTCCCACTTCACTAGGTTTTCATATCATCCCTCAAATGATCCTCAATTACAGTTGTCTCTACACACATGCACACACACACACACACACACTCCACTTTATCTCTCCTCTCCATCTCCCATTCCCACCCACCCCGAGTCTGCCCATAAAAATCTAATCTACTTTCCCCCCAAAGGGAGATCTATGTGTCCCTCCCTTGACCCTTTCTCTGCCTAGCCTCTCTGAATCTATGGACTGTAGCTTGGTTATCATTTCTACTTAGCAGTTACTTATAAGTGAATATATACCATATTTCTCTTTCTGTGTCTGAGTTACCTTGCTTAGGATGATTCTTTTCTGGTTCCATCCAATTGCCTGCAAATTTCATGATGTCATTTTTTAACAGGTGAGTAATGCTCCCTTGTGTAACGGTACCACATTTTCTTTATCAATTCTCCTGTTGAGGAACATCTAGGTTGTTTCCAGTTTGGGGCTATAAATAAAGCTGCAATGAACATGGTTGAGTAAGTGTCTTTATGATAGGATGGAGTACCCTTTGAATATACGCCCAAAAGTGGTATAGCTGGATTCTGATAGGTGTAAGATGGAATCTCAGCCTCATTTTGATTTGTATTTCCCTGATGGCTAAGGATGTTGAACATTTCTTCAATTGTTTCTCAGCCATTTGAGTTTCCTCTATTGAGAATTCTCTGTTTAGATATGTGCCCCATTTTTAATTGGATTATTTGGGGTTTTTTTTTTGATACCTCAGCTAGTCTTCAGTATACACCAGAACCCCCAAGAAGTGGCTCTAATGCCTTAATAATACACTAGATTACAAAGGAGTTGAGAAATGATGCTTTTACTGTAAACAAAATTTAGTCTTGCTTATGAAATTGCCAGAAAATCGTAGGTTTATCTCTAGGGGAAAAAAAAACTGAAAGCACACTAAAGGTAATATACACTGAGCCTTTAATAATGATTCATGGAGGCTCACAGAAGAGGGGACAGAAGGATTATAAGAGCCAGAGGACCAGGATGTCTACTGTGAGCTGCATCCTCAAGTCGTGACAGGGAAGCCGCACCCATGGTAACCAAAGCCAGCTGTGTGGACTGCACCTTCCATTCTCTGCAGTTGGCACTGGACTTTGCTGGATGCAGCTTTATTTGATGTTTTATCTCATGTTGGCTTTGTTGTGTAAATGTACTACATTTTCTTGATCCTCATTAGGATCACCTACATAGATTTTAGAAAGTTTCTACTTCACTAAGTTTCTGTATCATTCCTCAAATGCCCCTCAATCCCAGCTGTTCCTCACACACATTCTCTTTCTCTCTCTGCCCTACCTCTCCTCTCCATCTCCACCTGCCTCAACAGTGTGTTTGCCTGCACAATATGTTTGCCTGCACCTGCAAAATGATTATACCGGCTAAAATGCTAACACAGATGGGGGAAGATGTCACCAGGCCCAACTCCTACATAAAGAGCTACAGGCAATCAATGGCTGCTGAGAAAGGGAGAATCAGTCTTCTCCAGGGACAAGCCCCCTAATAGGTTATCCAATCCCAGTGGTCACCCCTTAGTATGTATAGACAATACTAATTGGACTAGTTTATATATGCATTTTATATAACAATAATAGTCATAAAAGAGGTCATGAATTCAAGAGGGGCACATGGGAGAAGTTGGAGTGAGAAAGGGAAGGGAAGAAATAGTGTAAAAAGAATGTATTCATGTCCCTGCCTTTGGTACTAAATTCCATTTAATGTTTCCATATCTGAATCCACCATTTATGTGGACAACTTTAATCCACAAAGAATCCAGCTCTTGGTTGAAAAAAGGAAGCTGTTCGTCTCCAGGATGGTGTAACAGTAAGGATCACATTATATATGTGATCAATGTTGGCCTTTTGCACATTGATTAACATATCACACTCAGATGTTTTATTGAGAGCAAACCTTATAAAGGGATGTAATTATACTCATATTTTAATATCGTCAGGGTCAGACTCTCCCCCCACAGATATCATTGGTATATATTCAAATGCAAAATTGCTAGCTTTATCACTTTAAATGATTTAAGCTGATGAAAGAACACTCCATTTGTTTGCTCAATATTCAATTGAAATGGAAATGGTTAGTTGAGTGCACAGCCCCTGAAAGTCTCTCTTCCCCTTCCTGTGCCAATTATACAGAATGAAAGGTGCACTCCTCACAGCTTACTTTGGATAATAAATCACTAAATTAGAAGCTTTGGTTACCTTGCTGGATTTGATAAGAAAATTAATAGAATTAGCAACATATTTGCCTGTCAGGGAGATTTACATATAGGGGAGAGAGAAGGGGGAAGAGAAGATGGGAGAGAGAGAGGGGGAGGGGAAGGAGGGGGAGAAAGGGAGAACAGAGACTGAGAGCAAGAGAGAACAAAGCCAACATTAGATCAAACATCAAACAAAGCTGCACCCAGCAAAGTCCAGCAGCCACCACACTATTGATAACAATTTTTTTTTAAATCCTAAACAGACCCAGACTAGAATGTGTGGGACTGAGACTGGCTTCTCCAAAGAGATTTACCATCTTCTTGCTTGGGGACAGGGATAGCATAGCACTTTCCTTCTCTCTGTCCAGGGAGGATAATTGTTGTATATAGCTGCTACTTTCCAAACAGAAAGGAAGCTGCTGCTTTCCAAACAGAATGGAAGATGAGAGTCATTTGTTATGGAAGACCCTCAGTGGCCTTCCTCCTGTTCCTCCTTTCTTTAAATATATATGAAGATCTGTAATTACGCTCTGAAGACCGTTTCCAACAGCTGTAAGTGATAATGGGCCAATCACTGTGAGTTCTTTCTCTCCCTGCAGCTGCCGGGCTTCCCATTTAAAGCAATTAATTGATATTTGTAAAGCACCTTGAAAGGAGACATGGAGCCTCCTGAGTGAGAGAGATTGTCCTTACCGTGGCCTCACTGGCAATTAGAAAGCCAGGCCCTCTTCAAGCAAGCCTCAAAAAAGAGGGGTAACTCTAAGGGTCTAAAACAGCCTCAGTCTCCAGGGCATGCCCACAACTACAACCAGTAGACACCTTCTTAAAAGACATCATAGGCTAATTACTAAAAGTAACTTTACTGAAAATTATGCCACATTAAGCAGAGTAAAGCTTTGATTCTGTTACACCTATCATTTTTACATGTCTACACCAAGGTGCACTACACTATCCCTTAAAACGCACTTAAGCTAACTATGTAGGACAAGAAAGGACGTGTTTGTCTCACATGTCTAAAATGCTCACAGCTCCACTTAGGGAAGGCTGACCTTGTCCTTCCTTGAGATATATCAAGCCAAAAGATATTGCAGATTAGCCCAAATATTTCTGCTTTTTTCTAGCAAGACATAGAACAGAAAATGTGTGAGCACAGGACACATTAGCACGACTTCCAGCAGACCCCACTGTTTTCATTCAATATTTCAACTTTAAAAATCTTCATGAACACACACTTCTGCTGTCTATGTCCTTGACATCATTGGCCATAAGAAGGGTTGGTACACTGACATTACAAGATGTTTTGAAGTAAAAGTGCATCTTTCTAGAGACATTTCACAGAGGTGGCTACAACTCAAATATTATTTCTCAAAGCACTAACTCTAGAGATGTGGTCATAAACCTGCTGGCATCCACCGTTGTTAAGAACTATGGTGAGGAACGTAGCCCAATGAGAGACTTGAGTACATGGGCATTTTTTTTTTTCTTAATCCTGGAAACCAGAGCGTACTTGAAAATATTCCATTGCTAAGCAATTAATGGCTGGTCACTTGTTGTAGGACAGGCCCATAGGGTTGAGGAAATTGGCTCAAACCAGTTGCTGAGGCATGCACATAACGTACTTCTTTATGGGCCAACCTGGAGTCTGCCTGAGGGCCTAGCAACAGGAGCTGTCAGAGTTCCTGATTGCGCCCAGCCAATGAGGGATGACCACACAATGCCACCATATTGGGACACAGCTTGGGTGCTGGGAGGAGGGTATAAAAGGCCTTCCCCATTCTTGAGTAAACAACAAGTCTGCTATCTGCCTTCAACTGACTCCCAGTGTCTGTGTTGTTGACACCATGCCTTCTCACCCCGCTCTTCTGAGGGAGCTGTTAGGATCCAGCCACAGTCACTCAATTCCATTTTTTGAAAAAAAAAAAATGAAGAAAATCACAAAAGCCCAGCAATGCTTCCACATACTTTTTAACACCAAAGACAGATATTCTGTGAGTCAAACAATGGCACCAGTGGTCATAAATGCTGAGTGACTCCACAGAGTGCTGTGTGGGAGCCACTTGGATAAGACAGCTGCTCATTGACGCCACCAAAACATGAACTGCAACCGTGAAAACTTAGTCTTCCAAAACCATCCTCATGTTTGAGACTTAATTTTAACTTTTCGTTCTCCAAAATGGATGGCTTCAGGGACGGGAGAGATGGCTTAATGATTAAAAACACAGGCTGCTCTTCCAGAGGACCTGGATTTGATTCCCAGCACCTACACAGCCGCTCACAAGCATGTAACTCTAGTTCCTGTGGATCCAACGCCCTCTTCTGACCTCCACAAGCTATGCATGCACACAGTACACAGGCATACATTTAGGCAAAACTCCCCCAGTCACATAAAATTAAAAAAGTAAATATTTTCTAAAATTGATAGCTTAAATAAACACTTTGAACACTAGCAAAATCTAAAGTTATCTGAAACCTTCTCCATTGTTGATTTAATTGTCTTAGCAAAAAATGGAAATTTTCATAAAATTAAAGCAAAGACTACCAGGCTCATTTTTCCTGCAGTCTTGGCTTGTCCTAAGTTTGAATAATAGAGCCAAGCTTAATTTCTCTAACATAGTAAAGGATTGACCAAAACAGGTGATTAAAGGTGGTTCTGAAATATACAGAAGTTAATGTAAAAGAGAGAGTGGAGGCAACATCAGAACCTGTCTGCCTCCAGATAGCTTATGGCACTTGCAGTAACCTCCAACAAGAACTCTGCAGCTCAGTGTTTGCTTTTAGAACATGTGACCTGTCTTCCAACACACTAGGTCTCTTCTTCAAGGAGGCATCTTTATTAAAAAAAAACAACAACAACAACAACAACAACAACTCACCTAAATAATCTGGTCAGTTCCATCTCCTAGAGCGTAATAGAAAAGAGAATTGCCTCACCAGCTTTTCTTTTGATGGGCACAAGATGGGTCAGTTACTTCTCTGTTGCTATGATAAAGTGCTATGACCAGCCACTTATGGAAGAAAGGGTTTATTTTGGTTTACAGTTCCAGAGTGAAAGTCCATAATGGTGAAGGAGGCAAGGAAGCTGGATTGGGAAGTTAAGAGAGTGGTGAATGCCTTTAATCCCAGCACTTGGGAGGCAGAGCCAGGCAGATCCCTGTGAGTTCAAGGCCAGCCTGGGCTACAGAGTGAGTTCCAGGACAGGCGCAAAGCTACACAGAGAAATCCTGTCTCGAAAAAACCAGAGAGAGAGAGAGAGAGAGAGAGAGAGAGAGAGAGAGAGAGGTAATATCCTGAACCACACTTTAGAAACAGAGTGGGAACTGGGAATAGAATGTGACTGTAAGATCTCAAAGCCTCCCCCAGGGGTGTAGCTCCTTCTGCCAAGACTCCACTTCCCAGAGGTTCCATAACCTCCCCCAAATAATATCAGGGACCAAATACTGCAATATGTCAATCTCTGGGGGACATTCTTCTTTGATTCAAACCTCCATAGTGGGTTTTAATTTTAAATAGTGCGAATAAAATCCCATGATCACATAACAGAGGGATGGAAGGACAGAGAATTTGAGAAAAGAAACAGAAAAGTTGTTAGCATTTAGGCATCTGTACTGGCCTGCCCTCAGTATACCAACAACACATAAATTTTGCCAATGTCAGGTGTCAATTTAGAGGATTCATTAAGATAATGCATGTGAAGCCCCGAGGAAGTACCTAGCATCTAGTGAGAACTCAGTGAGAATATGTCACTGCTGTCGTGCATAAACAACAGTACAGATAATGCTGAGAAGCCTTTCTGGCGTGATTTCCTCAGTGAGGGATTAATGCTATGGGCTGGAGACACTGCTCCATTTGTAGAGTATCTACTTAGAAATAACACTGAACTTTTTAACTACAGCAACATCAGGCAGCTGGGTAATGTCACTGGGCATCTGGCTAATCATCCAAACCATTTTTGCAACCAGCAGCAAAAGCACTCAACCCCAAGACCAGTGCTCATCCGCCCCTATTTGAGCACACCTCTCAAGGAATAGCACATTTATTCTGAACTAATCATAAAATCAGATTATCTCTATTTCATAAAGCAATAAGAAACTAATTTCTCATAAAGTTCAGCCTGTTAAATCCTTTCTTTAACCATGGGTCAACTAATCTGCTGACCAAAAAAAGCTATCTTCTAAGGTACTAAGAGAACGCTGTCTCTCACCTCAGAACTTGTTCCCTGCCTCCTTTATTTCCATTAGATGAACTGAATTACACATGAAGCATGTTCAATCTGTGCTCATAAATTTCAGTTGACCTCTAATTTGTGATATGTAAAGGTTAGGAGAACAAACCATATTCTTCCTTCCTAAGCTCAAAAATGTGCCGGGCTCTTTAAAAGAAAACAACCAACACCTGTTCTAAAAATATGTGCTGTGTGTACACACCTAGATCTTGTTTGCTTGCTAGGTCTTCTGCAGCAAAAAGAGATGGGGAAAATTCACCAAGGCAAAGGCCGCTCCAGAATCCATCTAAATCAAGCTAAGTGAGAGTGGAGATGGAGTAATCCTGTTAAAGCCACAGAAAATGGTGCAAGGCTTGATTTGAGATTGCAGCTCTCAGCCCAGAAATCCTACACAAATAACGATGACTGTCTTTAATATTTTTCTACTACCTTGTGATACTTCTATGCTTTTGGTGGGGTCTGATCGGCCATGACAGTATCGCTCTTACACTCATGCAAATGTGCTTTTACCCGCAACTTCTCTGAGGGTCACTGTTGCTTTCTCCCCTCCATCACACTCCAGGTATTGAAGTGTTAACATTAACAGTACTAAAGAACGTGATCATACTGAGAAATCGAGTATTTGCAGAGTTACTGTAGCTAAAATTAGGCTATTATAGAGCCTTAGACTACCCGATTAGCATCTTCCTAAGAAGGAAGTTGGGACACAGAAAGCCTAGTGGAGAGGGAATACGAGGTGAGATCACTCTGGGAGGAAGGCATACATGGTGAACGACAAGACAAAAGACAAATGCCAAGGGTTGCTATCAATGCCAGGCTCCTGAACAAGAGACGTTCTCTCCTGGATCTTCCAGAGAGAGTGGCCCAGCCGACGCTTTTATTTTGGAAACTCAGCCTTTGGACTGCCAGAGAATGGACTCTGCTTTAATCCTCCATCATTGGTGCTATTTTGGCAGCCATGGAGAGCTGACAAAGCCACCATCTTTGACTCTGTCATTTCAGTGTCTGAGTCTCCTGGAAAAGAACTTTATTTGCTGGGTAGGAAACTAACCCCAATGATTCTGATGCTGTTTTGGTGACTCTTGGAGAACCACCTGGGTCTGGGTCCTCAAGTTAAGTCCAGGATCAGCAGAACAAGTCTTCAACTACTTACTTCATATGCAGAAGGAAATGTGTTGGTCGTAGGTCACACCTGCTGTGATTACACAAAAACTTTAGCATTCATTGGGGTCTATGTAAAAATTAGTTTCTAGTCTTTCAGGTATAGACTATATGGGAGTTGAATTATGCAGGGATGGTTGAAAGTCCATTTAGATAAACAGGTACTACCCCCAAGAAAGCTGGCCTGAGGCTGGCCTGTGTATCCTGGTATCACACAAGTACTCCTTAGATACAGAAGGGCTACTCAGAAGAAAGGAGAAAGAATCTACCTCCTTCCTGTACATTTGGGGGAAAATCTGTCCAGGGAGCCAGGCTGCTTATCTTTCCCAGGGTATTTGTTTGGAGTTTCCAAGAGCAGAAACCATCAGACTGCTATCAAATCACGGCAACCTGTCATTGGAGATTCCAAGCTAACTGTCGCATTATAATTCCATATCAATTATTGCATATTTGAGGAAAAGAAGACAGGAGACCTAAGAGGAAAAAGTACATAACAAGACTGAGGTTCTTTCTTTGTTGTTTGGGGTAGGTATTTTGTTGCTGGTTTATTTTTTGTTATTGTTGTTTTTGAGATAGGATCTCACTATGTAGCCCGGGCTAGACTGCAATGTAATATGTAGACCAGGCTGCCCTCCAACTGACAGAGATCTACGTGGCTCTGCTTGCCCCCAAGTGTTTGGATTAAAGGCATGCATCACCATACCTGACTTAAAGTTTATTTTAGTCAAAGAAAAATAATAGATATTTAAGGAGTGAGTCAATGTACTAGCCATCTGGTAGAGAACAAGGTGAAGTCCTTCCCCTTCACACAGGACAGAGTGAGGTAGAGCTAAAGATTAAAAACACAACTTCTGAGAATGCAAGCAGTATCTTTGTACTCTTGATGTGGGTAGACTTGCCTAAGCAAGACCCGGGGACCTAAAGAACATGACAGGCAATTCCGCTCGCAATAGACTTCCATGTCTTTCAAGTTTTTAAAGGGGGGTAAACAGGAAAGGGGTAAATATACATAAATCTAAGAGGATGTTGACTATATAAACAAAAATCTTGAGTGCATGAGAAAGGAAGGTCAAGTCTCAGTGGCCTGAACTGTCTGAGGTAAAGCTGTACCCCACTTAACAGCATACTTCTATAATCAGAGTTTCTGGGCTGTAATGGACAATGCTAAAAGAAAAAGAAAATATGTAGCTTCTGAACTAGAGGAAGAATGTACACCTAAAAAGGCAAAAAAAAGAGAAAAGGGAAACAGATAAGGTGAGCCAATGGGATGAGCACACACGCTCACTCTTAAGATGCTATAGTTTAACCTAATAATACTTATAGCTATGACTATCCAAAACATTAATTAACTAACTCAAGATTCATGTAAGATTCTAATGCTTTTTTTTTTAAAAAAAAAAAAAGTCCTAAGCAATATATAAGATGTATCTATGGGGTTGGAGAGATGGCTCAGTAGCTAAGAGTATATACTGCTCTTCAGAGGGCCACAGTTCAGTTTCTAGCACCCAAATAAGATGGCTCCCAATTGTCTGGGACTCCAGTTCCAGGGGATCTAACACCTTCTAGTTTCCACGGGCACTTGCACACATGTGCACACACACACACACACACACACACACACACACAATTAAAAGAACAAAAATAAGTATTTTTAAAAGGATAGAGTGCCTTGAGTAGTGACACACACCATTAATTCCAGAACCTGAGAGGCAGAAGCAGAAGGATCTCTCAGAAGTTTGAGGCAAGCTTGGTCTACCTAGTGAATTCTAGGACACTCAGAGCTACACAGTGTCTTGAAAACAAAACAAAATAGCAACAACAAGATAGATAGATAGATAGATAGATAGATAGATAGATAGATAGATAGATAGATAGACAGACAGAGACAGATAGACAGATAGATAGACAGATAGATGATAAGATATATATATGTATTTCTCAAGAGTATAGAGAGGTAAAAGGGTATAATGTAACATAAACATTATTTAAAACAGAAAGGTATAAATCACAAAACTATAATGAACAATTATGTTAAAAACCCTTTGAAAAACACAGCTTATCTACAAAGCTTTTTTTTTTATGTGCTGAGCCATATACTCTAACTACATGGAGATTGTTTCAAATCAGTCATTTAAATACTAGAAAATTGCCCAATATATGATCGTTAGACCATAAACTCCTAAATAACCAGTAAGTAAAAGTAAACATAACAAGATTGTAGCATATTCTTAGTTAAATTGTTGAAAAAGAAACTTGCAAGCATTGAGATAAAACTGAGCTTGGAGAGAAGGTTCTAATTCAGGTTCACGTTTAGAAAACAAAATCTAGAAAGAAGTCCACATCTCACTGCTAAGTTTTGAAACCTTATGCAGTACTATTCATAATAACTAAGATATGCAATCAACTGAGGCGCTCAACTGTGATGTGAATGAGCAGACAATAACATGTAATTTACATATTCAAAGGAACACTATTCTGCCATTAAAAAGCACAGAGTCCTGTTATCTGCAGCCACGTGAATGGAAGTGTAGACGATAATGTTAAGTGAAACCAGGCAAAGAAAGCTAAATGCTGTATGCTCCCATTCATGAAAAACGATAGCTCATGGAAGAGATGTCGCCAGAAGCCAGGGAAAGAAGGGAGAGTTGATATGGGGAGACATTGCAACAGGTGCAAAGTCACAGCTGAGGAATGTTCTGTTACACAGGAAGTGATTACAATCAGCAATCTTATATCACAGGATTCAAGATATCTAGAAGAGATTTTTAATTTTCTCTTCACAAAGAAATGATTAATGTTTACATACACCAAGGTGATTAATACACAGTGCGCAAATGTAGCGATCACCACAGTGCACCTTCATCAAGTCGTACAGTTATCTTTAAACAAAAACTTAAAATCACGATGAATTAAAGCAAAGACAAGAAAATAAAATGAGTAATAAATAAAAGAACAAAAGACTAATGGGGCAGGAACCAGATATGCAGTGCGAAGACCCAGAAAGCAAAATGTTCATTCTGATAAGATTAAGGAAGGAGCAAAAGCCAATGAGATTGGCTCATTCTTTTTAAAGGCACAAAACACATCAGGCCATCACTACAAATGACACAGGGTTATTAAAAATATAACAAAAGAAAATTAGGATAATGTTAAGCCAATCAGTTGGATGCTTCATAGTAAATACAAAAGTCCTAGAAAATGCAATTTACTTATTACAACTAGAATGAGAAGAAATAGAAATCAAAGCATTCTTACAAACTTTTTTTTATAAATCTTTTTTAAATGAAACCTGAAATTTAAATTTTTCTCTTAAACCGGCCCCTACCAAAAATATTGTTTTAACACCGGCTGTTGCAAGTCATTTTAGGAAGCAGATTTTTATGAAGGAAATATAATAGCCCAGGTGCTCCATCTGCAACTTCAGTTATTAAAGCTTCAATTACCCACCATCACCCACAATCTCAAACTATCAAACAGAAATTTCTGGAAATAAAAAGCTCATAAACTTTAAACAATGTGCTATTTTGAGTTGCATGGTAGAATCTCATACTATCTCACTTGGTCCTGTTCCCACCAGCTGGAAATCCCCATGACAGTCAGAGGATTGGGTAGAATACTCATGGGGACTCTATGGGAAACTACCAGTTCCATCCCAAATACCTGTGTGTCTCTGTCTAGAAAATCCTAAGAGCTTGAGAGGAACAACTGCTTCCAGTATTTTTTTTTTTTTTTTTTTTTTTTTGCCTCTCAGGACAAAGGTCAGGAATGCTTATAAGAACATAAAAATATGCAGCACTCGATGAAGTAAAGACCACAATAGCTTTGACTGCCAGATAACCATACACGTGATGCAACCCATGAAGGAGAGAGGGTGTCACTGGAGAGCCAACACAAAACTGACTGAATTGTTGGGGTTAACGTCTGACAAGGACATTGAAGTGGTTACTATAACTTTTCCAAGTGCTGGGGGGAGGGGGGAGTTCAGACACAGAACATGTTGAAAAGGCTGAAATTGGACTATCGGGATAAAACTATGTCAAAGGAAAATACATGAAATAAGATTAATGGCAGATTAGAAGAGACAGAAAATAAGATAGTTGACTTGAGCAGATACAGAACAAAGTAAAACACACAGAGAGACAGCATGATAAAAAAAAAAAAAAAAAATCTATGTGCTGTGGGATAAATCCAAGCAGCTAATTAAAAAATTGGAGTTTCTAAGCAAATGCTAATGAGAGAGAGAGAGAGAGAGAGAGAGAGAGAACACGAACCCTTGAAAAGATAAGGTAATGGTGGTTACTTTCTAGACTTGACAGACACCGTAAGAGAACAGGTCTCAGAAACTCAAAATGGCAGGATACAGGAAACCTGGAGAAAACTTTGCCAAAAACCTTATAACCAAATTGCCTAAAATCAGTTTTAAAAAACACCTTAAAATATTCATATTTTATCCTTTCAGTCTTTCTGTGGCATGTGTGTGCGCGCGCGCGTGTGTGCGTGTTCTTGTGCACACATTTGCATGTCATGACACACTGGCACGTGTGGAGGCCAGAGGACAACCCTTAGCGTCAGTCCTTCCCTTAGACAGGGCTCTTGTCCTTCACCTTCACTTCGCCCACCGAGCTACCTTCCAGGGATCCACCTGTCTCTGCTCCCATCTTCTCACAGGAGAGTGGAGAGTACAGGCCTGTGCTACCATGCTCAGCTTCATGCGGAGTCTGGTGGTCCAAAGTCAGATCTTCACACTTCTGCAAATGCTTCACCAACCGGGCCATTTTTCCAGCCCCTACACATTCCAGATTTCCCTTATTCTTTTTAATGCATGCATATGAGATGTATGTGTGTGCAGTGTGTGTGTGTGTGTTACACATATCGGTGTGTATCTGACAGAGTGTGGACACTCATATGCCATGCTGTAAGTACGTAAGTCAAATGACAACCCCTGGTGTCTAGTCCTTGCCTTCCACCGTGTTTGAGACAGGGTCTTTTGTTCACTGCCTCGGTCAGGATGGCTGCTCTTGGAGACTCCAGACATTCTCCAGTCTCCGCCTTCCATCTCTCCTGTAGGCATTCTGGGATTACACATGAAGGCTACCATATCCAGCTTTCTTTACATGAGTTCTGGGGATCCAAACTCTGGTTCTTAGGCTCACAGGGAACTCTAACCCCTGGGCCATTCCCCAGCTCTCAGATTTTCCTAAGAGACATTCACGTATGAAATATAGTGATAAGAACATGTGGGAGCCCGTTTTCGGGTTCCTCGTGGCTTTACCCAGCATGTCCTCATAGACGATGATTAGGACCATGGCCTGAATGCAGGTGTCTGAGATGGTCTGCACTTGGCTATGCTGGGGGAGGAGGTCTTTTGCTCCCCCCTTGGCATCTCTATAAATACAGTCGGGCCTGTTGGAAAGGTTTCAGGCCCTCTCGAGGCTATCCTTTATTTTCTGTTTATCTCCGCAATAGTCTCCGCAATATAAATCTTTCTATCTAATATTTCCTGCTGCTTGCACTCAAGAAAACTCTGGGGAGCTGTGGGGTTGGTGGGTAAACGCCCCACAAGAATGGCTGAAGATTTCTCAATGGAACTGACGTGAGCCTGAGTAAAAAATAGCTTTCAAGAGTCACAGAAAAAGAGAAGAATAAAATCACAGACAGACTCACATTCTAGGAAACTGAGGCTTTCCTCCCTATAGCAAAGGACCCAGGGTAGGATTGGGGAGCCACACAGCCGGCAGCGCTGGAGAGCTGGTATTCAGAAATGGAGCATCTTGCTGTTGTGTTCTTTAAAGGAAATTAGCTCCCACAGGAGTAGAGTTTCTATAAGGGAAATGAAAATGCCTCAGAATTAGGCATGATGGTGGGTGCACACATTTACAAACAAACTAAAAATCCAGAGGCTTGCACACATTTTAAATGGAGAATGTTTGGGTATATAAATCATTCGTGTTAATATGTGATTTTTGAGAGATTAAACAAAACTAATGGTGTATAATGGAGTTTGTAACGTATATTTAAGAAAAACTCATGCATGGCAAGGATGGACCTAAATTCAATGCCATGCAAAATTCCGTCATCATGCAGTGCCAGCACAAATCAACACAGAAAGTTTAAAGTTCATGCAACAAAGAGAAGGATCCTGAAACAGCTGGGGAAAGGAAGGGTCACCGTGGAGAGGCCACTCAAAGGAAACCAGTTAAAGACTGAAAATATCTGCTTCTGGCAATGGCGGTCTGGGGACTGTAAACCGAAAACTGTGTGCCACCAAGGCCATTGCAAACTGTGTACCAATAGGAAGTCAAGCACCCCACACCGAGAGGCATGTGGAAGATGGTTCAGAGCTGCCTGGGTCAGGATAACGCCCCCAAACTGGAAACAATCCAAATATCCATCTGCAGTACAAACTGTGGTGATTTTATCCAGTGCATTCTAAATGAAGATAACTGCCACCTGTAACTCTTATACACTGTGTGATGATTGACAGCGTCTCGCATATATTACACCTAAATTTTAACAACATGTAAAACTAATCTGTGGAGTTTATAGATACCTGTTTATATGAGGGGGGCATAAGAAAAGCAACTCATCTATACAGAGAGAGAGAGATCTTAGACATGAGTAAGGGGAAGGACAGGGCATTGTCAGGAATGGGCATTCAAGGGAAGACCTAGTTCCTGCCCAAGCTTATTTTCTTGATTTAGGTGGTAGTCACAATGGCATTGATTTGTAGCAACTCACTAAAGTTTGCATTGATGCTCTAAGCTTGATTCACAGGGAGCACATGTCAAAGCAGAAATGCTTGCAGGAAAGAAATCTATTTTCATTACAGTAGAAATTAGGGCTGGGGCATACAACATTAGATCTGCCATTTTTATTCTAAATAAATGATAGCACTTTATTCTCTACAATTCCAAGCTACTAAAACTTTATTGTTATTTAAAAAAATGAACAAAAGAAAAGTGAAGATTTTGAAAATTCGTGGATGTGAACAGAATTGGGCAAAATGAAAGAAAACGGAGTGTAATGAATAAGAAATGGAGCCTATCCTCAGCTAGCTCCCAAGATCCAGGCAATCAGGGGTGAAGAACAAACAAATCCCAGGCTGCTTTCTTTACTCCATCAAAAGTTCTTAAGCCCTTTCCGTGGGTATAATGTAAATATGAATAATGGAATTGATTTTTTTATCAAACATACACGAATAAATCAGATGAACCCATTTCCTCCCAGGTACTCATCCAGAAAGTGAGACACTTTCCCGATGCGGCCCTTATGATTACAAACACCCGGGCACCTTCTGGGAGAATCGCTTTCAGCGCCCATGGCATTTTTTAATAACCTCCAGGATGGTGAATTCAGCCTCCGAGAATGAACTAGGAAGTTATTTGGTTCTGCACTGATAAATAGCAGAAGCAAATGCACTCACTCAGAATGTATTGATTTCACCCCGAAATTTAACCAGGCCTGCAGACGCTTGGGACTAGCCTCAAAGGAAATTCCAAATGGGATGTTCCAGTTTGCACAAAAACGGGACTTTTTTTGCCTCTTGCACCCCCAGTTGCTATTGTGAAAAACAGGTGCACTCCATTCACTCTTCAAAAATGTACCCCAGTCTTCCTGGATGCCATGCATTGCTCCAGACCAGAAGGGTGGGAGCAGGGACACAGTGGACAATGCCATGTCCACACCTTGACACCTTGAGTATATTCTCATTGACAATCACTTCATAAGGGGCAGCCACTTTCACGTTCTGAGTTCACTTTCTGGAAAAGTCACAATCTGCTTCTTGATTGCTTTTATTTATTGGCCCATGCTCTGTTTTCTGTTTATTTATGTAGGTTATTAAGCCAGAGAACAACTATAATAGATTCTCTTTCTTCCATCCTGATACCCAGGGATGGAACTCAGGCCAGCCACCCTGGCGGCAAACATCTTTACTCAGTTCACAGGCTCCTTGTTTTCGGTTGTTGCTGCTGCTGGGACAGGGTATCATATAGCTCAGGCTAGTCTCCAAGAGCCCAAGAGGCAGCATCCCCAGGCATGAAGTTGAGAGGCCGGCACTGGCACCCTAAATCTCTGACAACTGGAGTTACAGAGTCAGCATTTGAAAATTAGGAGCTACATAGCTCGGGTCAGACAGAGTGAGCATAAGAGCCAAAGTCAGGGAACTGTGGCTTGAGGCTGTGTCTCCTGTTGGACACCCGGGGCAAGGTGTGGGTGTGGGGTGCCGAGTGCTCCACCACCTGGTTGCAGAGAGACTGGCTAGAAGAAGCAAAGCCCTGCAGCCCCCTCCTCCCAAGCACCCTGTTGCGTCCTGCTGCCACGCTCTGCTTTCCAAGCCTAAGTGCTTTTTAATTAGCCTGCTTCACTTCCCGGAATCATCCCGGTGCTGGCGACCTCGCACGTGGCACCCGGCGCTATTTCTGCCAGCGGTGCCCAGTCCGCCCACCAGGTTCAGGCTGCCAGGAGCTCATACTCCTGGTGTGTTGCTCTTGGCCCCAGCCTGGCTCTGTGCTCCAGCACTGCAGACTCCCACAGGCAGACAGAAGCCTGCTGTTTGGGGGCGTGATTGGATTTTTTGCCAACTCTGAATGTTTCCACCTAAGTGTTTGGAGATGAGGGATTTGTGGGGGGCGGGGTGGGGGGGAGTGACCTGTGTGCAGCTGATTTTCAAATCCACATACGGACCTGATGGAAGGGGACGCTTTTCTTCACATCTTGATTAATTCTGGTTTCCTGTTTTGTGATTATGTTTTCTAATTATTTAAAAGCTAAAGAATCGTTTCTTTTTTTTCCTGGAAGAAGAGAATCAAAGTAAGGACAGCTTAGACAAGATCCACCAGCATCTCGAGGTTTCCCCAGGAGAAGAGGACGAAGTTGTGCAGACACGGCTAGCCTCGCACCTGCCCAGTGAGCTCCACCCCCTGCTAATGCCCAAGAAGCCCCAGATTAGCAGCCTGTGAAGATGGTAGTGGGAGGCCTCAAACTTGGCTTTGCTAGGTTTTATTGGCAGAAAAGAAACCCTCTGATCAGTTCCTCGGGTGAAGGCAGATTCCTTTCCCACTACAGGCCCCTCTCTTCCCTTAGAACACTGAATTTAGAAATTTTCCAAGAGGAAATCTATTCTCTGCATCTTCTCCTAGCTCCTCACTGGGTTAACATGACAGGAAAGTGGTTCCAGAGAAGGTCCTGAAAGCCATGTCCTTAGTCATCAAGAAAAGCCTCAACAGCAGAAACCCCAATTTTAAAATGGCCTTCAACAGGCGAGAGAGATGATGGCTTAGTTAGGATCAGGCCTCTTCCAGAGGACCAGGGTTCAATTCCCAGCATCCACATCACAGTTCACTGTAACTCCATTCCTAGGGGACCCAACCCCCTCTTCTTCTGGCCTCTGCCGGCACTGCATGCTGGAGGTACACAGACATTCATGCAGGCAAAACACCCATACACAGAGAATAATGGAGGAAAATTTTCAAAGTGGGTTTCCAAAGGCCAAACTGACACCATACCCAAAAATAAACGGCTGCTGGATGCATCAAAAAGTGCTTCATTTTATTAATCACACACACAAAAAAAATCAAAACCACTGTATCACCTCTCACTTTTTAGAAGGGTTACCATTAAAAAAAAAAAAATAAGAGGTAGTCTAGCATGGGTCCTAGTGGGAATGTAAATGGTTGGCCCCAAGAGAAGCATCTCCCAGGCCAGGCCAGACACAGCAGCACCTTCATAGGCACAGGACTACACTTTTGTATCATCTTCTGTTGAGAATTTGTCAAATCTGTAAGTAAATTCATTTTCCACTTATATAGACATACATACAGATATACACACATGGATCAGTTTCACTTGTTTTTGTTGCTGTTACTTTTGAGACAGTGTTCTACCCCACAGTCTACACTGGCCTGGAACCCATAATCCTCTGCTTCATCCTTCCAGGTGTTGGTGTTTCAAGCATGCACCATCACGGCTGACTCTAACCCATTTAGATCTACAGCCCAGCTTTATGCCAAGGGTTCTGGTAACTATAGCAACTGTTGCTAGCTTTGGGGAAAGGAAGCCATGTTCACAGTTGGTAGGAATGTGAATTGGTTCATCCATTATGGAAAATTACAGGGAATATCCTAAAGAAATTAAGAATAAAACTACCATATGACCCAACCACCCTTCCTTTGAGTATGCACTCAAGGGAAATGAAATCAGAATCTCATAGGGTGTCTACACTCCTTTGTCCACTGGGGTATTATTCATAATAATAGCCAAGATGCAGAACCCTGGAACCTGGGGATGGTAATGGGAGGCCGACTAGACTGTACACAGCTTTTCTGAGCTGAGACCAAAAGGAGCCCAAGTCATGGTGTGTGTCTTATTCTCTATGAATCTTTCCCAGGATGCACCCTGAGAACCCTGGGGACCAGCAGTCAGCCAGAGCTCTCTCCTAAAGCAGGGGCTGAGATGAGCGGGGAGCTCATTCTGGAAACTGCCATGGACTGCACCAGGCCAAGCCTATAACCCAGCCCTTTCCCCTCAGCTCTGGGAGCCTGTCAGAGACGGCCATCAACATGAGACAGAAGGAGCCAGCATCCTCCCTGACCACCCTGCTACCGACTTCAGTCTCTATTCACCCCCACTATCTGCTTATCATTTTGGAAACATATGAAACTTGATACCCAAGACCCAGCAAAATCTTTTGAACAATGGAGAAAATGGGACCCACAATAAAATAGAGTGGGGATAATTGATGCTGTCTCTCCTCAAGGCTGTCGGGATAATTAAATGAGTCTGTCACCTAGAGCAGGCCTTGGGACAAGGGATGTGATTAATGGAGCTGCTGACACAGGTGTGTGACCTGTACATCTGTACAGACTGCATTGGGAAAGAGCAGAGTCTGGTTTGACACACTTCATCATTTCTGAATGAGAACCGGGCTTTTCCACTTCACATTGTATTTCACAAATTGTACCTCCAGTTCTGAGAAGACGTATTTGCTACCCCTTGCTTATCCCTCACACACTGGGAAAAATTCCAGCGCTCCTCTGTAGCATCTAAGGCTGATGATGCATCTGAGTTTATAGTCACAGTTTTATTATTGTGGCTACCTTATTAATGCTAGTTTCCTACTTTAAATAAGCTTTGTAATCAGGGACTATAGTTATGTTCATCATCATAATCCCACCCATATTATCTTAAAGATGATCAGTTGTTTGAGTCTTTTTTAATTTTTATTAGTTTTTAAACTATGTGAGTGCAAATGTCTGGGGAGGCCAAAGGCATTGGATGCCCTGAAGGTGGAGCCTCAGTAAGTTGTAAGCTGCCAGATGTGGGTTCTGGGAACCAAAATTGAGTCTTCTAGATCAACAGCAAGTATTCATAACAGCTGAGCCATCTCCTCATTTTAGTCTTACTTAAAAATGATTATAAAACAATAACCGTCTTTTTCTCATTCCATAATTTAAATGCAAATTTTAAAAGTTATCTGTTTTGATCTGTTACTGCCTTGGCTGCACTGCATATGGAGGATTGTAGCTTTTCTAGAGAGGTTGATATTTAAGTCAAACTTAACATAACTTGGTGCTCTTGGGTAAGAATTATATCTTCATCAGAAGAGAGGATGTCCAGGCATGTTTGGACAGAGTTATCCTACCCATACAAAGACGCTTCACTCTGTTTTTCTTCTTCTTACCTCTACAATGAGCTGCAGCACCTGACCTTTGTCCATCTCAGTGGGCAGCACTCTGGACTCAGCCTGCAACCAAGGATCAAGATGGAGTCTAGGACTGTACACTCTAAAGGGAAACAGTCTTACTCATCCACAGAAGAACCCCCGTGTCTGAGATGACCAATCACTGGCCAGCCAACAGCACTGACATGGCCACACATCTGGCTCCACTGAGAGAGAGGTTGTACACTGAGAGGACAGAGCATCATTTTTAATAATGGAAACAGTGCTTGACAGAGCAGAGAGAAGCAGTGTACATCTCTGACACCGAGAACTACTCTCCGAGCCCTCGACCACTTCTAGAACCCTTTTGACCGAAGGAAAAGCAGCGTGTGTCTTGATGAAAGCCTTCAGTTTCGGCTGCATATCGCTCAGAGTCAAATGCATCCCTAGTTCATAGAACAGGATCCATTTTTGAAAAAGTAAAAAACAAAAGAACAGGGTCAATTTTATCCAGGACTGGCATCAAACTCGCTGAGAGAATGACCTCGAACTTGTAATCCTCCTGCCTCCACTTCCTAGGGCTGGAATTACAAGCGTGTACCACTCCACCTGGTTTTACAGGGTGCTGGCATATCAAACTTTGTGCGTGCTAAGCAAGCACTCTACAAACTAGGCTGCACCCCAACCCCAAGGGAAATATTCATAAAGAATCAATGTATCTCACAATCTGAATTGAGGATCAAATACTGTGAGAACAGAAGAGGAGATCAGACAAGTGACTGTGAACTCCACGTAAAATGAAGGAAACTAAAGGCAACCCCTTCCCTGTAACCTGTCCTGAATGACTTTGTCTGCACCGTGTTTCAAACAGAGTCGGGAGGAAAAAACACACTAATTGGAGGGACAGAAGATTTATTTGTCAAGGAAAGACCAGGTCTGGTGAGTCACAGAGGACTGAGGTGAGCCTGGGGGGGACTCAGGGTAAAGGGGATGGGTGTCTGGGGAAAGGGCCCGTGAGCCCTCCAAAAGGAAAGAGAAAAATGAGAGCGGAGAAGACAAACACTTCACCACCTTCAAATTTTGCCCAAGGCTCTCCTTTTCACTAAATCCCATTACAGCATCTGTCATAAATAACAGCGAATTATTTACTCAAGAGGCCATGGCACAATAAAGGATAGGCGTGAAACAATAAAAATAGTAATGAAAACAGAGGGAAGGGATATAAGGGAAAGAAATTCTACAAAAAGAAGGATTTTGTCTGCTAAAAGGGTTTTCAGCTCCAAGAATAAAAAAGAATCTTATAATCTGATTTAGAGGAGAAAAGGCTGTTTTTGTTGTTCTTTGTTGTTCTTTTTTTTTTTTAAGCTATCTGAAGGTGTAGCTGAGGGACCCATCTCACCCTCACATCCATCCTATGAAACAGCAGCCAAATCATGGGGAAGTTTCCCAGGAACTTACTATCCTGACCTGTCGCTCTATCACTGAGCACTCTGAGGGCTGTGTGTGGCCGACTCAAGTTTTCTGCTCAGTTCCTACAACTCCTATTGGTATAGTATCTATTAGGAATAGAAAAAAAGAGGGACAGCCCATACTGTTGGGGCACCCTACTACAGAGGTCCCCAGACCCCACAACTTTTTCTCCATCCTTGGAAATAAAGAGTATTTTGAGGACTCTGTAGCCAACATGCCCTGTGATTCCTCTATGGCAGTGTTTCTCAACCTAAAATAGCAATAAGCTATTCCCAACTATGAGCCGACCTCCTCACGTCATTCAGACTCCGTGGTCTCCCTTGCCTGCAGTCCTGTGCAGAGGTGCTGGCTGCAGCAGCCCCTGGAGCACTTCTGTCTCGACGCACCAGGCAGCCCCATCTTGGGCATTTGAGGCACTCCCTCATGTCTACCAGGCTTTGTTTTGGGGCCACCAACCAGCTCCCAAATCATGACAAAGAGACTTCTTAGTTATAAACATTTGGCCTAGCTTAGGCTTGTTTCTGGCTAGTTCTTTTAACTTAAATTAATCTGTTTCTCTTCATCTGCCTTTTGCTGTGGGGCTTTTTACTTTTCTTTCTCTCTATATCTTACTTTCACTGCTTCTTGTGTCTGGCTGGCTGGCAGCTGCCTGGCTTCTGGCCCTGGGTGTGCGCCTCTCCCCCTTGTTCTCTTCTTCTTCTCTTGTTTTTGAGCCTAGATTTCTCCTATTTATTCTCTTTGCTTGCCAGCCCCACCTATCCCTCTCCTGCCTAGTATTGGCTGGTCATCTTTTTATTAGACCGATCAGGTGCCTTAGGCAGGCAAGGTGAAACAATTGCAACACATCTTTACATAATTAAACACACATCCTTACATCATTAAATGCAGCATAAACAAATATAACACATCTTCACACAGTTAAAGTAATATTCTGCAGCATAAACAAATGTAACACATCTTCACGTAGTTGTGGGAGCACCGACTGTGAAGCCATCTAGGCCCCAACAACAGCAACATCTGATGTGCAAGTTCACGGTCCAGGATACTCCCCTCATGACTGCCTGGGCTTCCCCCTCATCCCTCTCAAGATGCCACCTCCTCAGAGAAGACATTTCCCGTCCAACAAGGCAGCCCCAGTAACTGTCAAGCCCCTTCCTTTGCTTTCTACAGCCCTGCCTTCCTGTTGCCTCTGTGGATGGCCCATTTCCCCCTAAGAATGTTAACCTAAGGACTCTAGGCTTGCTCACCTCTGTAGTCCCCTGCAAGGCAGGATAGGGCCTTAGTACCCTGGCCATCCATATTGTTTAGATTTGTAGTGTGTGTGTGTCTGTGTCTGTGTGTCTGTGTGTACATGTACACATGTGAGTGATTACAGAGACCAGAGAAGGTATCTGAACCTTTGGAGTTATGTGTACTGGAACCTGACTTCTGGTCCTCATCCTTGAACAGCACTCATAGTTAACCTCTGAGTCATCTCTCCAGGCACCTCAGATTTCTATTAGTGATGCTTATCTATGAAATAATCCACTAATTCAAGCGTTTAAATTCTAAATCCTGAGTCTCAGTTAATGAGTGAAGAATATGGGTTTTGTCTATGGTCAAGCTCTCTAGATAATGACATTTATTTATATTTATTTACATGATAAATGGCAGTACAAACACCCAACAACAACATCATTCTTCATCTGGGATCCAGTAATCCAAGCACCAAGCAAGCTAAACTCCCCAAGAACTGCTAAATCAAGAATTGCATAGCACCCCAGCATTATACAGCCTATAGAGGTGGACTGAACCATGTCCTCAAAACTGTTGTGCTGAAGTAATGAGATGAGACCATTCAATGGGGCCCCGATTCAGCAAGGCTCATGTCAGTGAGAAGATGCCAGGCCTTTACTCCTCCCCCTCCTCCCCCTCCTCTCCCTCCCCCTCGTATTACATACATAGAGAGAGAGAGAGAGAACGACACATGAAATCAGGCTATCTGCAACCTAGAAAGGCTTCACCAAAACTGCCAAAACTGAATTTTCCTAGCTTTGATTTTGGACTTCTAGCTTCCGGAAATATGAAAAAATAACTTTTCATTTAAACTGTCTAGTCTATGGGATTTTGTCACGGAGGCCCATGCAGACTGATACACCCTTCTCTGCTGAAGTACCAGTGAATTCCCCCCCAACTCCCCCGGGGACAAAACGACCCAGTCCCTGCATCCTTGCAGGTCAGACTTTCTATACAAGTGGGGGTTTTACATAGGCAGATGATAAAAAGCTCCAGCCAGTGAAGCAGCATTTTTCAAGGCAGTATGTCTCTTCAGATGACCCGGAACCATCCAGAGCATCTTCAGAGGGACGCTCCTGATAGGCTCATGCTTTGAAAGGGCATATTGCACCGGCAGAAAGGAGGGCGAGTGAGTAGCACGTTTAAGGTTAGCATGGGAAAGTTAAATAGCACCGTGTGCGGAAGCTGAGGAGAAAATGCTAACACAACACAAAGGTTAACCACATTCAAGAGATCAATGAAAACAGAAGGCATGAACTTCTCAAGAAAGACTGTGTAATCGGAATACAGGAGAGAGCCCACACATCCTCCACAGCATCTGCCTCCACCCAAAGGAAAGGCACACAGATCTGGAAAAGAACATATTCGACACAGAGGGAAAGGAGCAGCCAAGTCCACTGCAAGCGCTTCGTTGTCGTTAGCATATTCGGCACTCACCGAGAATCGTATTTATGAAGCACTTTAATGACATGGAAAATGCATGACATACGATTAAGTGGGGGGGGGGGCAGTGGGATATAAAATTGAATTACAAATAATCTTGATTTATGAAAAAATAAGACCAGAGCAGAAAGATCAGATGGTTGTCAGACAAACGCTGCCATTTCCCTCCGGTTGGTGAGATGGTGCATATTTTTCCTGAATGGTCTGCTTCTATGAAATTTCTAATAACAAATATTTGTTGCTTTAAGCATCAGAAAACAGGAACCTAAGATGTATGTGGCTATTGGATGCTGCTTCCAGCTGGTATTGAGGCCAAGAGTCCCGGTCCAGGAATTGTGATGAAGGATATCAATATCAGTAGTATGCAAGGACCCATAAACACTATAGAGGCCAGAAAGCTCTGGTTTTCACCTAGTGGGCATCTGAAACCCTCAGGCCAGTATCTCTGGAAAAATCTTGCTTTGGTACCTTTCAAACCTGGACAAGGGGGAGAAAGGGAGCAAGCTTACCTTTAGTCTGTCCACTATTCCCTTAAATGTGAGCTCTATCTTTCTCTGTTACCAAAGCCTCCCGGAAACAGTATGCAGAGCCCCTGCCACCTCCACAGACCCCAGCACTCTCATCCCTGGCTCCTGCAGCAATCTGCTTTCGTAATGATGGCATTAAGGAACTGGGGGCTTGGTTCTCTCTTTCCCCCATATCCACCTGTTCCAACCACGCAGCAGTCTCCAGTCGCCCTTTGCTGCCTCCTTCCTGTCCCCTCAACATTTCCGTCAGCCACATCCTCCTCCCGGCTCCTCCAGCCTCCCTTTTCATAGCTTTATTTATCTATAGGCAATTGAGACTCGGCCTTGATGACCATAACAAACCAGCCTTCCTTGGCACACCTTCCTCAGCAGACTCCTATAGCCTCCTAGAATATTAAAGGGTTGAAAGTGCCAAAGGGATAGAAACCTGCTTACATTTAACAGATGTCTTTTGCAAAACCTCTCTTGAAAATCCTGTTGTACCCAATAAATGAGTGATACTGCATTTGCTTTCTCAGTCTCAGAATACACCTCTAATGCAGCTCCCTCCCCATAACACAAGTGGCCTAGACACAGCCTGCAGCACAGGGATGTTGGTCTGATATACTGGTGTGGAAATCTGAGCTCTGAGAGACCAGACAGCATCAGGCTGCAGCCTCTGCTTCAACCCTCGTGGTGGCATCTGGCCTGCCTAAACGACACCACATCTGCCCGACAGATGGGAGCTGGGCTCTCACTCCACCCTCACCGCTGACTGATGTTCTACTTTTTCTGTCTTTCATCTTATCCACCAGAAGCCACTTTGTAAAAACATCCATACATGCAGCAGATATACTAGCAAAGTATATCCAATAAATAATCTCCTTCCCAGTCTTGCTCACTCCTCATCTTCTCCAGGGAACTTCTTAGAAGAGATCATGACAATTTTCTTGGGCTTTTGTTTTTCTGACAATTAACCCATATGTACACTCATCCATCATGTCCTCAAGGATATTTTCCCAACATGGTCTTAACTAGAATCTACCATAAACTTTTGGTACATTGTTGAGCTCCATAAATACCTAGCACGGTGGCTGTGTCACACACAATTTGTGTGTGTGTATCACTATGCCTAGCACACAATGAGGATCACATTCCATATGCTGTGTCCCATGACTTCCCACACAATAACTCAGCTAAACTACTGAGGAATAGGGCTGGAGAGATGGGCTGGCCGTTTAAGTGCACTGACTGCTCTTCCAGAGGACCCGAGTTCGATTTTGAAAACCCACGTGACAGTTCACATCCCCTGTGACTCCAGCTCCAGGGAATGTGATGCTGTCTCCCGGCCTCCATGGGCACCAGGCATGTAAGTGGTGCACAAACATACACGTAGGCAAAATGCCCATACACATAAAATAATTTTTTTACCTGAGTAGAATGTCTAGAACTTGACCTTGACCAAGATTAGTAGCTGATGAGTATTGTTTTTTGGCTCTTTACTCTTTTGAGAGGCCCACCACCCAGCTCCCAAATAAATCACACAGGGAGGCTTACTCTTAATTATCAATGCTCGACCCTTAGCTTGGATTGTTGCTAGCCAGTTTTCCTTAAATTATCCTGCCTTTTGCCTCTGGGCTTTTACCATTCTCTTAATTCTGTAAATCTTACTCTTACTCTGTGGCTTGCTGTGTAGCTGGGTGGCTGGCCCCTGGAGTACTCCTCCTTCTCTGGCTACTTCTTTTTTTTCTCCCAGATTTCTCTTTCTATATATTCTCTCTGCCTGTCAGTCCCACCCTATCCTTTCTCCTGCCTTGCTATTGGCCATTCATTTCTTTATTAGAACAATTAGGTGTTTTAGACAGGCACAGTAACACAGCTTCTCAGAGTTAAACAAATGCAACATAAATAAAAGTAACACACCTTAAAATAATATTCTACAACAGATGAGTGACAGGCTGATTCCAAATCTCTTTTGTTTTGCCCCCAGCCTATACTGATGGGAACATAAAACAGAAACTGGCTGGGCGGTTTTAGGGATATAGTCATTGAAGTGGTCTTGTCATTAGCCAAGAGCCAGAAATCTTTGTTTCTATAATGGCCAGAGACAGAAATGTTAGAATTGTCAGAAGGTTCTGCTTTCTGGTTTGGTTTTGTATTGTCTTTTTTCTCCTTTTACATGGGTGCCTGAAAGTTATACAGGAGGGTGTGGTCAACACTGAGGTACATGGACACTTCATGAGTGGGATACCTGGATTGGCCACCTTACTCCCCATGCCTCAACCTAGAAAAGCCTTCTTAACTCGATGGAGGCCCTTGGCTGCATCCCTGCTCATAGAACCTTCTCTTGCTACACCATAACTCTGCTGCCTCACGTCTTCAGCTCTCACCTACGAGCCTACCTTTCTAAAACTCACCCTGATGCTTCCAAAACTCATGCTCCCTGTGGTTCCTGGAATTCATTCTTGGAGTTTTTGATTCAAAGGACCCAGAAGCCACTGATCTGGGGTGGTTTTAGTAGCTGTTGATTTTTCAGAACCCTCCCCCAGCTATTGCCCACCTAGGTGAGACAGCCTCCATGGTTCTCAAGGACTCCTGTTTTTCCTCTATATCAATGCTTTCTGGCCACTAGACACCAAGGTCTGTGGAAAAAATGGTCCATGTCTGCCTTTAGTCACTCCTATCCCCTGATCATCTACCATGCGTCATCTTTCTTTGTATTTTATAAGTACTAATTGAGTAGATGAAGAACTAAGCAGAAAGTTCAAACATTTTGGAAATATGCCGTATATAAAGTGAAAGTGGTTCTTAAGTCTCCCACCACCAAAGCCAGATTTCACTGGACACTACCACAGTGTACATGAGGTATGTGTCTGCTTTCATGAACTATGGGGACCTCCCAAAGACAGGAAATGCTCCCCCCCTGGACACTGTCACTACATTGGTACATTCCTCACTCACAGCACGTCTCCTGCCATCAACACAAACACTCGTATGTCACTGTGTTAACAGATGATGGATAAACATGTGTATCATCAAGGCATAAACAGCATCAGTCACAGTATCTGTAATGAAGAAAAATGATAGGCTCAATAAGCGTGCATGTATGTGAACTCAAATGAATTAAGTAGCAAAACACAGAAACAAATCACTGGAATGTGTTAAAACGGAACCGGGCAGAGCAGCACACCACCTGCTCGGCTTTCCTCACAACCATGGCAATGACCACAGAAATATTATTACCCTTTCTATAGAAAATATAAAACTGTGAGGCAGGTAATACATGGCAAAAATCAGTTCTTAACATTATTCCAATTGACAGAAACAGTGAGTAGAAACCATCAAGACCAGACTTATTATGACTTTGTAAAAAATCTAAACAAGATCCCCTAACTCAGTAAACCATCTAAGAGTTCGGGCCTTGGTTCCTTGCTAGCTTATGAAAAGAGCCTGGACAGAGTCAAGAATACTCAAGTCAGTGGTTCTCAACCTGTGGGTCACAACCCCTTTGTGAGTTGAATGACCCTTTCAAAGGAGTCGCCTAAGACCATCAGAAAACAGATGTTTACATTACGATTCATAACAGTAGCAAAATTGCAGTTATGAAGTAGCAACAAAAATAAGTCTATGGTTGAGGGTCGCCACAGCATGAGGAACTGTATTAAAGGGTCGCAGCATTAGGAAGGTTGAGAGCCACTGATTTAACTAAACCACATATATGCAGTGTGGAGAAATGTGGCAGGAACTGCTTGCTGTTTAATAAGACACATTCTTCCCTTCCCCCATTGTGCTTGAATTGTACCAAGCCGCAAGGCTTCTGTGATGCTAACTTGATTGTCAACTGGACTACATCTGGAGTCAACTAAAGTCCAAACCTCTGGGTGTGCCTGTTGGGGATTTTCCTCGGATTATTTGAGGTGGGAAGACCCAGCCTAAATCTGGGCCACACCTTCTAGTGGCAGCCCACATAAAAGAAGGAGGCTTCAGGCTGTTTGTCTCTGCTCACTCTTGCTGGCAAGTTCATCTTTCCTGTTGTTGAGGTATTCCTTCACCTGTATTAGAACCTTCTTCAGGGTTCCAACACAGACTGAAGATCAGCAGCAGTCTAGGAGTCCTCTAGGACTCCAGCGCCAGACAGTGGGACTGCGGAGACATCCAGCCTCATGGATGGAACAACTTCAAGATTCTCTGCCCCTCCCTCATGAGACAATCACTGTTGAACTACTCAGACTATAGCCTGTCTATTAAATCCCCTTTTAATGTATATATACACACATATGTTATATTTATATATACGTGTGTGTGTGTGTGTGTGTGTGTGTGTGTGTGTGTGTGTTCAGTCCAGTTCCTTTGGAGAACCCTGCCTAAAACAGCTTCCTAAGCACACTGTGGTCTCAGCCTCCTTGGTAACAGGTGTAGCCAAATGACTACACTCTTGCCAATGAAACTAACAGAAGTGAAGGGTGTTGTTTTTGAGGGCACGGCAGCTCTGCCTTCTTGCTGTCTTTTCTTGTCTAACTAGACTCCCATGTACAGCTGCTACCTAGCTCTGACCAAGAGCATTACAAGGTCCTAGAGAATGGCATAAAGACACACCAGCTCACCAAACCTCCCCATGGAGTGCCCGCCAACCTAGAGATGTTCATCTCTGTGACATGAAATAAGCATTCACTGATCTTCTTAGGGATGGTCTTTCAGTTCTCATCATTTTAGTCTATCCCCATATGTACAATGTGCATCACCAGAGGCCTATTTTGTTCTATTCTGCTAACATTATAACTGTACTTCCCCAGTGATCTAAACTATTTCATTGGGACCCAGAAGAAATAGGCTCAATTTTTAAAGTGACTATGAGAAGAAAAAGATAATCCAAAGGAGGAAACTAAGTTGGTCATGTGATAGTCTTGGCAGGCAAAGAGGACACTTGCCCCCCACCCCTTGGCTATCAGACTACTGAAATAATGAGCCCCTGGAAGAGGAGATGCTCCAGGATATATGCTGAGATAAGAAAAGGCTGAATCTTGCGCCAGCCAGAGGACCTTGGCTCCCAGAAAGAGATTTTATACAATTCTGACAACTTGCAGGATAGACCAATGTGTTAATGATGGACAGGACCATTCCTTGACCAAGATTATTTAGTTATATGTTCCTCTTTCCCTCTATTTATAGAGTCGATTATTTATTATTTTATATGAATGGGTGTTTTGCCTGCATGTGTGTCTCTACACCCCTTGCATGGCTGGTACTCACAGAAGTCAGAAGATAGTATCAGAGCCCCTGGAACTGGAGGTACAGATGGTTGTGAGCCACCATGACATTGCTTTAGAACCAAACCCAGGTCGTCTAGAAGAGCAGCCAGTGCTCTTAACTGCTGAACTGTCTCTCTAGCAATCCCTATTATTAAAATGAGCCACGTGTCAGGTTCCTCAAGGAGGACTTGAAGACCACTGGACCTGTTCGTTCTTCTCCATATGGTTGAATAAATCTCCTTGTTTTTCACTGTTATTCTTCTCTTTAACTGAGGGTGGGTGGGTGAGTTTAGCTTGTTGGGACTTCTTGGGCCAAGCTCTTCCCCAGAAACCCTGGTTACAGCCTCTTTCTTCTAGCAACACAAGGTGATAGAGAAATGGTTTGGGTCCCATGAGAAACGCCTTCATGGGACATTGCATATATGTTACACTGTTCAATTCTAGGAGTAAGTGACAGTTTCAGACATCTGAAAGTCCATTCTAAGAGAGAAGGAACGCTCTTCCTTTCATATTTCTTATTGTGAATGAATATATTCTCATAGTAATACACTCTAAAAACATAGGGTAGTCTTTGTTCAGGTCTCTTCTTTCCCCTCAGAGGAATACATGTCAACAGTCCCAGGTGCCACCCTCCATAGATTCAGTATTCAGCGTCTTCTGCAAACACCAAGCAATTCACTTAGAGTGTTCTGCCAGGAGAATGGAGAATGATAAACCAAGATTAACACAGAAAAGAAGCCAGTCGGCAGAGAAAAACTGAGAGCCCTCCCCAGCCTGGGATTCAGTCAACAAATGGAGAAGGCTCCGGAAAAGCCCTTCAGACACAAATGTGGGAGTGGTGAGTGATGTGTCAATGTCCTATGAAGGGTCATGTGGCTCATAGCCCAGCACTTTGGGGGCCTTTCTTTCAGCTCACTAGCCCATCCCCACTCTTTCTTAATGAATGTCTCTATTCCTAATTCTGACATTGCTTCCCTGGACACAAGTGCTAGATACCCTGGCAGGAGTGTCTGTTACACAATGATCTCTTAGAATCCCTTTCTTGACTTTCTAACTTCAGAATGAACTTCTTATGGGGAGGGGGATGGCACAACAGGTAACAGGGTAGGCTGTGTCCTAGCCTTTTGAGAAGATAGCTGACTCTACAAAAGATGTTGGGCCATGTGCATCATGGCATGCACATACATGTGTGCACACACACACACACACACACACACACACACACACAAACGGAAGAAAAGGAAGAAGAGGAGGATGGAGGAGGAGGAGGAGGAGAAGAAAAAGAAGGAGAAGAAGGTGATGATATAGTCAAGTTTCAAATGAGTTACTTAAAACCAGCAAGATGGCTCTGTGCTGCCTGGCAACCTGAGTTTGACCCCCAGAACTCATGTGGTGGAAGAAAACCAACTCAAATAAAAATTGTTCTGACTTCTACACACGTGCTTTATTACACACACACACACACACACACACACACGTGCATCATACACACATGCCCGTGTGTGTGTGTGTGTGTGTGCGCGCGCACACATTCTCAATGAACTCCCGAACCCTTCCCTTCCATTCTAAAACATGACCCAGAACTTCATCTGTTAACTATTTGTCCTGCTCACTAGACTGTGTGATTTTTGAGGACAAGAATTCTTCTAGTTACCTGAATAAATGCACAGAGACTCCATAGCAGCTTCCCTGGGTGGTCGTCAAAGTGTGCACAAGGAAGTTCTGGGGTATCAGGTTTTGTTCAATTAAACCAAAGCCAAAGATTTAAGAAGTCACTGTTTAAAGGAGAACCAAGTGCTTGTGAATCAACCATAGCTAAACCAGAGTTTTTGACTGAGGGTTTTCATTCCAAGAGTTTCTTACACTGTAGGAAAATTTGGTTTATCCACGAGTCGTGCATCCTGACTCTAAAATATAATGCCAAAATTGAATTCTCATTCCACTAAGTTTTCAATTTTGTGTGTTTCTTATGTTTATTCATTTGTTATTTTATGTGTACAATGTGTACCTGTGTGTATGTACATGTACCCCAGCATGCAGAAACCCACTGAGGTCAGGAGAGTCCCCCTGGAACTAGAGTTACAGATTGCTTTAAGCCAGCATGGGAGTGCTGGAAGTCATACCTGGGTCCTCTGCAAGAGCAGTAAGCATTCTAACTGCTGAGCTATCTCTGCAGCCCTGTGGGTACACTCTTCTGAGAGCTATAAGAAAGAACCAGAAACCATCTACCCTCCTTCCTTATGGCTCCTCCCACTGTGGTCCCCCTGTATCTTTCTTCAATATCCTAAGCAGAAACAAGAAAACAAACCTCTCACTATAGGGAGAATATAACTTCCAGGTCCTATTTCCTTGGCAGGCTTTGAACACGGATTCCTTCTTTCTTTAACAGAACACGGTAAATTTTGAAAAAATGTTCCTCTAAAGACAAGGAAATAAGTATGCTTTTGTGTTTACCGGGTTCTTAAATGTTAATGATTTCATTTCACTAATCGGAAAATTTCATGAAAATGATCCTCATAAAAGCAGCATTAAAGCTGGGATATGGCCATTTGTCATCGCTGATGGATTGAGAACTGGGTTGCTCCTTCACTGGGGCTTTGCCTGATGTATTTTTCCTGTTTCCTCTACTTGTTTATGTGTTTCTCCTTCTAGATCTATCGTTCGCATTAAGTCGTCACAATATCCCATAACTAACTCAGAGCAAAGAATTTTGCATCATATGAGATTAGAAGGAAAGCATTTCCTTTTGATATTATCATGAGAAATTTAGGGCTGGAGAGATGATGGCTCAGTGGTTAAGAGAAATTTTTCTGTCAAAAGATGTTTTTTTTCCTCTTCCAGTAGATCTTGAGTTTTCCCTCTTTCAGGATTTTTGCAATTATCCCATAGTTATCAGTGTCCCCTTAAGGCCAAATCGAATTACTTTGAGCTTATCGCCAACCTTTAGCATTTCTTTCATTTTGTTGGGATCTAATTAGAGACGGTTCTTTCCTAAGTAACATTTCAAAACCATCCCCCGCCCCCCAGAAGCCTGAATACCCGCTGCTGCCTCCCCAGTCTATTCTCACAGGCTCTCTCCTGAAACAGCTCTTGCTGAAAAGTGAAGGCTGCAGAGAGGCGAGGGATGAAAGCGCAGCCCGTGTGTGAAACCCAAATTGAAATCACAGAAGGCGGGATTCACACGGCTAATTGTTGCTTAGCAATAACGCGCGCAACATGCTAATGGAACGGTGGCTCCGGGCATCAGGAAGGCTGCTTCCACGCTGCAGTAAATCGGGGCATTCGACAGCCCAGAGAGGTGCCAAGAAAAGGAATTCCATGCCTCAGGAGGCCAAGGAAAGCTCTGCCTTCCTTCCTAGTTACTGCTCAGTTGAAAAGAAAGCCCCCTATACCCATTAGTCAGTCCTGTTGCAGGTGCTTGGAGGCTCTGATTATCCTAAAGCGGTCCCTGGTGGATGTGCGTGTGCCTCCGAGAAATGGTTTTGTTTTCATTCCACTGTTAAAAATATTCTCAGTGAGACTAGACGTGAAAATCCCAGTTTATGTCTCGTTGATCGAGTGGGTGGGATGGGCTCCTGCCACCACAGCCCCCCACTACCACCATGGAGACCCTTTGGGTGCTATTAATATTAATGTTTACACCGCCAGTATTAAGGTTGTGTTTCAGGAAGGAACAAACAAGCGTCAGTGTACACGACTAAGCCGGAATGAGCAGATCTACAGAGCTAAGAAGAGCTTTCCCTGGCATTAAGTTTGCAGTTTGTCCTACCTCTGCCTTTGAGAGGGCTTCCAAGACAGCTTGGGCCACCGTGGCAGTGAAGGCATCCGAGCTTACCCCCGTCTCCCACGCCTCTGATTACATGTCAATGAACAGAATGATGCACAGGGAAGATATTTGGAGGTTAGATAGAACCTGGTTCCATACATAGATCTTTTTTTTTATTGAAAATGGATTTTTTTTTTGTACAATATATTCTGATTAAGGTTTCCCCTCCCCTTATTCGCCCCAGTCCCTCCACACCTCCCCTCCAATCTGGATCCACCTCCTTTCTGTCTCTGATTAGAAAATAAGCACACATCTAAGGGATAAATAATAAAATACAGTAAGATAAAACAAAAACAAACAGAAGGGAAAGACTCAAAGAAGAAACACAAGAAACATATATAGATGCAGACACACACAAGAACCCCAACACAAAACTGGAAGCCATAAAATATAAGGTTTAAAAATAATGCCCTGGCTCAGTATTATGAGACAAGGAACCTCCACAGATGCCACTGGGTTCATTTTCTCCTGGCCATCTACTGCTGGGCATGCAACCTACCCTTAAAGAGTAGTTAGTGTGTTTCCCTATTAGGACTCCCTTGGAGGAAACTAAATTTTCATTTGCAAGTGTTATCAACTGGAGATAGCTTCTGGGGTAGGGCTAGGGCATGTGCCCACTCCTTCCTTTCATCTCTAGGGCCCCATCTGGTGCAGACCAGTGCAGACCCTGTGTATGCTGCTCAGGCTCTGTGAGGTCATATGTGCATCAATCCTGATGTGTTGAGAAAGCCTTGTTTCCTTGGGCCCTGTCTTAGTCAGGGTTCCTTTGCTGCAATGAAACATGATGACCAAAGAGCAAGTTGGGGAGGAAAGGGTTTATTCAGGTTACACGTCCACACTGCTGTTCATTATTGAAGGAAATCAGGACAGGAACGCAAACAGGGCAGGATCGTGGAGGCAGGAACTGATGCAGAGGCCATGGAGAGGTGCTGCTTACTGGCTTGCTTCGCCTGCTTTCTTATAGAACCCAGGACCACCAGGCCAAAGATAGTGCCACTCACCGTGGGCTGTGCCCTCCCCCACTGATCACTAATTGAGAAAATGCCTTACTGCTGGATCTCATGGCAGCATTTCCTCAGCTGAGGCTCCTTCCTCTCTGATGACTCAAGCTTGTGTCAAGTTGACACAAAACCAGCCCAGTACATCCTCCACCTCCTCTGCTCTTACACTCCTTCCTCCTCCTCTTCAGAAGAATTCCCTGAACCCTAGGGAAAAGGATTTCGTGGAGACATCGCATTTAGAACTGAGTGTTCCAAGGTCTCTCACTCTCCGCCTATTTTCTGGTTACGGATCTCTGAATTTGCTCCCATCTCTTGCAAGGGGAAGCTTTTCTGATAATGACTGAGCAAGACACTGATCTATGAGAAGAGCAGAACGACATCAGGAGTCATTTTTATTTCTATGTTCCTTTAGTGTAACGGTAGTATTTGGTTTCACCCTAGGTCCCTGGGCTATCTAGCCTCAGGTTCTTGGTAACTCAAACAGCGTTGAGTAGAGGTTCCCTCTCATGGAGTAAGCCTTAAGTGAAATCAGATATTGGTTGGTTATTCCTACAAGTTTTGTGCCAACATTGCACCAGTGTATCTATCAGCAAGGTCGCCATTGTAGATCGAAGGATTTATAGCTGGGCTGGTGTTTACATTTCTCCTTTGGGAGCAAGCAGAGCACCTTCCAGTACTGCGAACTGTACAGAGATCTTAAGGAAGACTCATACAATAAAAATAACAAGTGATCTCAGAGGAGGTAGACGATAGACAGGTAGATGAGAGAGACAGAGACCCAGTCTTTGCTCTGTTTCAGCCACACAAATGTCCTATACATGGTTTTTCCCACTCGTTAATAATGCATCAAAGATAATACACATGGGCCAATCAGGGACATACAAGTGACTTTCTCAAACTGAAGGGTTTTCCATGTCCTCAGTGTTCTCACAAATATGAGGCATGTATATAAAGGCCCCCAGACTTTCTGTAAGAAGTGTGGCAGTTCCATGTCTTAGACAACATTGAGGAAGAGAGACCAGAAGGAATAAGAGACAGAGGACAGGGAAGGTGGCCTGAAACTCTGCCTTACGGGCATTACACGGTCAAGACATTCATGAAGTGACATGAACTGCAGTTGCCTACCGGGACCCACACAGGACTGGGGCCAGTAAACATTCAGTAATAGGAGGAGGGTGATTCATAAGGCCCCACTCAGGGGAGCTCATGGCCGTTGAGGGCTGCTGGTGGAGAAGACACTGTTTTCAATGTTGCAGTCAGTGGTGAGCCACCCATGCTCCAGGGGACAGTGTCACATGCATGCCCATGTGAGTGGCCCTGTTTAAACCTAGTGGTTCATAAAGCAACATTTTAAAAAGACATGAAAGGGAAATGAAGACCTAGTGAGAGGAACAGGGGGCTAGTGGGGTGGTGGGAGAAGTTAAGTGTAACCAGAACATCCTCTACATGTAGGAGGTTGTCTAAGGACAAATTTTTTAAAAACCATGGCAAGCAGAAACCCCAAAGAGTAATACAGGGCAACAAGCAAGAACTACCTGGATGCCCAGAGGGTCTATCATATCAACAAGTACAGAGGCTGGGTAGCTAGACTAAGTTGATTTCCCTCAAAAAGTCAAAAGTCCAAGGAAGATCGCAGACACCAGTCACTGAGCCCACCAACAGATGTAGGAAGGTAGTGACCATTAGGAATGCAGGCATTGTGCACTGGGAAGAGATTAAAAAAAAATGGGCCAAATCCAGTTCAAAATCTCACCTTTTGATGTACTATGGAAACAATAAAACGTTGACCGTACCCTAGTCTATCTCCCATCACTGTGATGAACACCACAAGCAAAAACAACTTAGATAAGGAACAGGCTTACTTGGTTTTACAGGTTACAGTCCATCATCAAGAGAAATCAAGGCAGGAACCCGAGTACAGGAACTGTAGCAGAGACCAGACAGGAACATCCGCTTACTGACTTGCTGTCTCTGGCTCAGCCAGCTGCCTTTCTTATATAGTTCACGCCCACTTTCCTAGAGCCGGCAGGCCCACAGTGGGCTGACCCCTCCTACAATTAGCAATCAAAAAAACACCCCACAGACTTGGCCACAGCCAATTTAATCTAGACAATTCCTTATTTGAGGGTCCTCTTCCCAGGTGTGTCAAGTTGACATCTAAAGCGGACTATGACAAATGTTGTGTCCCAAATAAAAATGAATAAAAGCTGATCTATGCATCTAAAACTAAGTCATTTACTTTGCAAAACTACCCACCTAGCTTTCCCTCAGTAACGATTATTCTGTAGGTTTGGTGAACGGAAAATTCCTGATGCTCAGTTTCATAATACTTTTACTGACATCTAACATGCACTATAACATGAATGAATTTTAATCACGGAGCTTAGTGCATCTTTTATTCAGGCCATATATACCCGTGAAAGCACGACAGCGGTCAAAACACACCTAGCACTCTGGAATGTGCTCACTGTCAGAACTGTCGCCCACACCACCACCTCTCTGCTATCTACTGCCACAGGCGATCTCTGATTACTGCTGAACTTTATAGAAATGAAGCAAAGGGTACTTCACTTCTGAAAGAATTTTTTTTACATTTATGTGTATGTGTGTGTGCCTGAATGTATGTGAACCACATGTATGCAGGCACCTGTGCATACCAGGAGAAGCTGTCAGATCTCCTGAAACTGGAGTGAGTGAGCTGCCCCATACAGGTGCTGGGAACCAAACCTGAATCCTCTGCAATAGTAGCAAGTGTTTTTAACTTCTGAGCCATCATTTTAGCCTCTATTTTACTCATTAACATCTGTCTTTTGAACAAATAGGAACAAGCTGATGTGAACAGGAGTGTCTTTTTGTGGACCTGAGAACCCATTCTTGTTGAGTATATATGTGTATGTTTAGATTCACCAGCTATTACCAATTCTTCAAGTGGTTTGGCAAAATTATGAGCCCACAAGAGATGTGTGCAATAAATACTTGCCAACGACTGGTATGAATAGTCTTTTCATTGTAGCTGTGTTGTTGCAATAGAATTTGCAATTTCTTTAATTTGTAGTTTCCTAGTTGCCAGTGATGCTAAGCATTGTTAATATGTTTGTTGGCTTCCTGTAAAAAGTCTTTTAATTGGCACACTCTGAGTGGAGCTAGGGTCTCAGAGGATCAGAATAGAAGTTTGATAACATTAAAGGGCCTCAAAGAGTCTATATCATGATTAGCACAAAAAAAAAAAAAAACCCAAAAAGAAAAAAGAAAAAGCCTTGAGAGTGAACTCCCAGTCCTAAGAACTATAAAAGCAAAGACAAGACCAAGAGGAAACTTGTGAGGGAAAAAAATACCAACAATCAGGGAAGATGAAATCAAATATCTCTTCCAACACTGGCAAGTGCCTCAGAGAACCAGTGATAAGTCGAAGCTTCTGGAAGTCGGAAGGCTAACCTTTAGACTGTGCACATCCCTGTGCACTGAGGCTTCACATGCATAATTTTACTTAACTCTGTCCAATAGTCATGAGGGAGCGACTATCTATATTAGTTATCTATCGCTGCTGGACAATATTTCCACAAACTTGTCAGTTTAAGACAATGCACACATAGTGTTCCACAGCCAGAGTCCAGGAAAGACCTGGGTCCCCTGCTGAGCTATAAGGAAGGCATGGGGGAGGACTGAGTACCCATCTGAGTCTTGGTTGTGGGCAGCTGAGCTTCCAAGCTCTCACAGCTGTTAGCAACATTCACTTCCTAGTAGACCTCAGCTGTTGGAATCTTTGCCACGCGGCCCTCTGCTCTGTCAGCTCTCAACCTGGCAGCTTGTTTTTTTCAAAGCCAGCAAAGAGGAGGGTTTTCCAGGGTTTTCCAGGGAAACAGATTCTACAGGGAAGCATGACATCACTACGTGTAGGAGATCATGTGTGTTCTATAACCTTTGAAGCATTCCGTCTGTTAGGAACAAGACATGGGACCCGCTGACACTCAGAGGTCAGGAGTGGGCACAGTAGGACATGGACACCAAGAGCAAGGGGTCCATAGCACTACCCTGTCTTCACAGGTGAAAAGGGACTGAGAAAAGGAAAAACAAATTGCCAGACATAGCACACATAGGGTGTGCGCATCAGTGTATCTAAATGTGGGGTTTGCCTTCTTAACCAAATAGCACCAGTGAGAGGATCCAAGAGAGGTGGGACCAAGCTGGAACGGGCTGTCCTGGAAAAGACTCAGAATGAGCAGAGGGGCCGCAGCACAGAGGCAAAAGGGAGGGTGTGTTGGGATGGCAAGGAGACAACTGACGGAGTATGTGCTGTGTATCCAGTGAGTGAGAGCAGAGAAGGGTAGGCACCTGAAAGCATCACCACTCTATAAAGTCAAACAGAGATGCAACAGTCCGATGCGGTATTCAATAAGGACTGACTTACAGGTTTTTACTATGGGTTAGTAAGCACCACTTCTAAAATGTTAAGATGAATTCAGCATCATGGCCTCATCCTAATCAATATATTTGAGACTTCACGGAAAAATAAATCTTGATGATAACTGAAGTAGGTATCATCGCTACTTGGCAATGTTTTCTAAAGTGTAGCTATAAATGATTTAAACAAATGCTGAGTTAATGTGGAAATATTTCTCATGGAAACCCTAAACAGAAGACTTTTCAATACAAAGATTTTTTTTTAAAGAGACCTACTACACCCTCTAAAACCATAAATCATAAAGCCTGTGCGTTGGGTAATTTCTGACAGTGATGAACTGGGAGATGGGGTGCTGTGGCAATGCCCTTCTGAGCATCAGATCACATCACCTCCAAACTAAAGGACATCAGCTTGACTCAGGCCCCAACACACACTAATGGACTCACCGCATAGAATGGTATGCAGAGTCGGTGGTTAGAATTGAGACAAGGACACTATTCAAAAGACTCAATGGCAAGTAGCTGGCTACCTGCCCTAAGAACCCAGAGTGGAAGCTTGAAGCCAGGCTATCTGTGGTGGAATCGCCTTCTCCAGCTACCGAAATGAGTGGCCACAAAACAGCTACTCCATTATACCTCCTTCACATTTCACATGGCAAGTAAAAAAAAATGAGATAATGCATAAGAACGAGCCATGCATATTCAGTTCTGCAGAAGGGTAAGATGAGATGGTGCATGGAATGGGCTTCACGTGGGGGATACACTAGACACACAATAAAACATTCATGACTTTATCATTAGCGCATCATTAGTGCAGTCCTCCGCTAATAAAATATGATGAATTTTGTTGAATAAAATATCCATTAGGAAACACAATCATGAATCCTTTCCCATCTTGTTTTTTCTCCAAGGATGCATGCAGCTCCAGGGAGCATGGCAGTGATTTAAATGAATATGATGCTGCTTCCTGGTGAACCTACTGCAAGCTGTGGGAGGAGGAGAAAGAAGTGTGATACATAAGAACCCTTTAAATACCTTTAAATTCATAAGCACTGTTTTATGTGATTAATACATGTTTTCCAAATAATAGTGGCTAAAAAAATCTACAAATCTACTTTTAAGTTCATATATATGTATGTATGTATTTATATGGATTTTTGAGTTATACTATACATTTTATATTAACTGTCTAGACAATTACATTAATAACTAAATTGTGTCTGAAATAAAGATAAATATTTGAAGAAAATGTGTATAATAGTCTCTCTTTTTACGTATTTCAGTGTATTCAATTTTCTTCGTCTTGTGCTAAAAAATACTAGAGCAACTTTCTGTCAAAATAAAATTTCTGCAAAACCACAAGCAATTTTTACACCATCTCTTTGCCAAAGTCAAAAAGACTATCATAGAAAGTAAATATCCTCCTGGATTTTTAAGACAAAACATAGTATTTTTGAGGAATCCTTGTAAGGGATTTTAGTCTTTTCAGACATTTGAAAAACTTGGTGCAATTTCCTCTAAAAATGACTATACATTGGTTCTATTTTAATTTGTGTAATAAAACATCCTCCAAAATTCTAACATCTAATAGGAAGCAATGTCCAATCATAGACTCAGCATTAAAAACTCTATTCCCAGTCATCCAAAGAAATTTACCAACATGACCAATGAAAAAATTGTAAGCTCTCATCCATAGGAGACACATCAGGACCTTCCCGTGTGCACATGAATGTGGTAAACCCTCATCCACAGGGGACACATTAGTACTTTCCTGTGTCCACATGAATGTGGTGAGTCCTCAACCATAGGAGACATGTCAGTACCTTCCTGTGTCTACATGAATGTGGTAAGCCCTCATCATAGGAGACACAAGTCAAAAGCCCCAATGGATGTCTAAAACTAAATAGTGCTTCCCTTATATATCATAGTTTTCCTATATATTCATACTTACAATAGTCTAACTAGTATAATAGGCAGAAAGGGATATTAACAACAGTGAACAAGAAAATAGAAAATTATAACATGCTCTAATAAAAGTTATATAAATGTAATACTTTTTTCTCTCTGAAAGTAATTTATTTTACTTTCATCTTTCCACTTGAAAGAATCACTTTATGGCTTCCTTTGGTACATCCAAGCTTCTGCCATTGTTGTTCTTGTGCTGAGATACCAGATGCCTACTGAGCATGGAGCAAATGGGCATGCTGAGCACAGGGAGGACTCGCACCCCGGGAAGATGGAGAAGGGCAGGCCTAGGTCCTGTCACTCTACTCTGAACAATGTGCAATTTAAACCTTATTAGTTGCTTATTTCTAGAATTTTCCATTTATTTGTGCATTATTTCATATCAATAGGTTTCCTTCTAAATATATTTGAGCATATAATACATCTTTATATCCCATAAGTCACAAGCATGAATGATTTCTGAAAGGTTTGGCTTTCTTAAATTGTCGCTCCCTTCACCCAAAGCAAACATCTTCGGATTCTTTTCCTCAAAAACAATGGTTCTCAACCTATAGGTCACAAACCCTTCAAGTCACATATCAGATATTTACACTACAATTCATAACAGTAGCAAAATTACTGTTATGGAGTAGCAAAAAAAATAATTTCATGGTTGGGGGTCACCACAACATGAGGAATTAAATTAAAGGGTCCCAGCATTATGAAGGTTGCGAACCGCTGCTCTAGAACATTCTCCCTCTCTAACAAGAAAGAAGATTTTTCAACAGCTGTCAGGGTGCAGGCCTCAAAAGGGTCCCACACTCATACCTTCAATCCATATAGCCAAGTAAAATGAGGCCATCTTGGCATTATCAGGCCTAAGGATCCTTCAAATAACAGACCCCTATGGTGGAATTATTTGATACTATATAAGAACCAGAATGGTGATGCCTGTTACTTCTATAATTAAAAGATATTTGGTATGTGTATTAGCATTTGTCTAAGACTTTCCAATACCATCCTCAACTAATCTCATTTGATTCTTGAATATGAATGACATAAATCCACCCAACCATCCAATGAAAGGACATATCAAGTAAGGTTATTAGAAACGCTTCTAGATTTGTGGGGAAAGTCCTAACTGAAAGAGATCGGTAAGATAAACTGTCTTAATTAGGATTTCTATTGCTGTAAAAAGATATCATGACCACAGCAACTCTTATAAGGAATACATTTAATTGGGGTGGCTCACTTACAGTTTCAGAGGTTCAGTCCATTATCATCATGACAGGGAGCATGGCATGCAGGCAGATGTGGTGCTGGAGGAGTAGCTGAGAGTTCTACATCTTGCAGGCAACAGGAAGTCAACTGAGACACTGGGTGGTGTTCTGAGCATAGGAAACCTCAAAGCCTGCCCCCAGAGTGACACATTTCCTCCAAAATGCCAGACCCACTCCAACAAAGCCACACCTCTTAATAGTGCCACTCCCTATGAGATTACGAGGACCAATTACATTCAAACTACAACATACACCAAGAAAGGAAGACAGAAGAATGGAGGAATGGTAACATCTATTAACTCACTACTGCATTCCCAGCAGCATGCTTTGCACAAAGCAATCAAAGAACTTAGTTACCGTCTTTGTTCCCAGACAGTTCACATGCTAATAGAAAATGAAGCTTGACAAGGTGAAGGTCTTTGCCTACTGTCTCATAGATAGAAGGCACGGATTTGAATCTTGGTATCCAGTGCTAAGGTCTACAATGCTTTCATGATGCCTCATTGAGATCTATCTACCATAATTTTCCCACAGAGAAACATACAGACACACTAGCCTTGGGACTCGGCTTACTCTAGTCAGCTGCTGACAAAGGCTGAGCCAGGCCACATCTGGCTTATAGAAACGACCTTTCCCAATGTTTCCATCACTGAATTAGTGTTTGCTAAAGAAACAGGACTGATAGGATACACACAGATGTATCTTTATATCAAAAGGGATTTCTTTTAGAAACTGACTCATGCAGTTGTTGAGACTAGAAGTCTCATGACATGCCATCTATAAGCTGAACCAGGAAGCAGAAGTACAGTTCAACATGAGTACAAAGGCTTCAGAACAGAAAGCTGCACAACCAGTCAAGTCCAAAGACCTAAGAATGAGTGATGATGCTGGTCCAGTGTTCAAAGGCTCCAGAACCAGGAGCTCTAGTGTTCCTGGGCAGGAGAAGATCTATGTCACAGCTCAGGAACATGAAATGAGCTTGCTTTGTTCTGCCTTTTTGTTCTGTGGAGCCCAAAACAGACAGATGATGCCCACCCACACTGCTAAGGGCAACCTTTGTTACTCAATCTACCAATTAGGATGCTAATCTCTTCCGAAAACACCCTCGTAGATGCTTCCAATCCGACAATTTTGCCAGCTCTTTGAGCATCCTTTTTCCCAGTGACGCTGACAATAAAATTAATCATTGCAGCTGATAATTATTTATGAATTACAGTCCAAAATAGCCTGGTACCCACTGGCCAAATGTAAGATAATTATAGTATCACAAAGAATAATGACCACAGCGGAGAGCAGTTTGACAGTTCCTCATTTAAAATGAACACAGAATTATGCTATGATCCAGTCACTCCACTTGTGATGTACACTCAAAAGCACCAAAGCAGGGACCTCAATAGATACATGGACACCTATGTTCATAGCAGTATTTTTCCCAATAGCCAAAAGACAGCAATCACTCACATGCCACTCAACAGATAAAATGTGGTTTATAAATACAATCACAGGAAAAGAAATATTCTGATGCATGCCAGGTGTTAGGACGCTCAGCTGCAGTAATAAGCAAGAAGAAGCTTTATTGGAAGTATTGATCATTCAACTGAAGGTTGAGAAGTACTAAAGTCTGCCATTAGCAAGCTGGAGCCCAGGAGGGCCAATCATAGCCCAAAACTGAAGGTCTAAGAAACAGAAGAGTGGATGGTATGAGTTTCCATCCAAACCCCAGAAGGCCCAAGAGCTTTGTGAAGCCTGCACTTCTGAGTCTCAGAGCAGGACATCAACATCCCTGTGCCAACAGTCAGGCAGACATTGCGTTGTTATTAGAAACACTTATTCAGAATAGGCAAGAGCTTTTGAGCTTCCCGCTGCTCGTGTTAGGAACCTCAGCTCATGGTGGGTTTCCAGGAACCCACTCAACCATTCAGGCTCCTGCAGTGCCGTTTTGTTTACTGAAGGGGAAAACAGTAGGATTACAAAGGAGCTGAACAGCCCTTTTTTCAGGACCAGAGTACTTAATTAAGTTCAACTTACAAAAATCCCCAGAGTTGTGATTTTAGGGATATGATCTACTTCATAGAGATGTTGAGAAATCCAAATCAGAAAATGTGTGCCAAAAAATACAGGAAAAATGGGGATCTTTGAGATGGATAGAGTCTTTCTCATTCACCTTGGGCTAGCTTTAACTCAGGTCTTGGGATGTTAAGTGCTCACACAAAACTTCCTCTGGGTTCTTGTATCATGAATGTGAAGACTAGAACTCTCAGATGCTTGAGGATGAGATTAGAGTTTATTATGGATCCATAGGTACGACCTTAAGAGGAAGAATGGAGAGCTCCTGTGGGCAAGAGTGCTCCTGGGAAAGAGAATATGATCGAGCTGGTCACCTAGGGGCTTCCTATACAACGGAAACAGGTATGGGGCATGCGGAGGGGGACAGAGTGGCCAGGCAGTTTGGCCCCACCACGAGGAGCCCAGGTTCTTGCTTTAGTTTTGGTAGCATTCTTAATTCAGGGAGGGGTGCTCATTCAGCCGAGGAGAGAGGACAAGAATGCAGGCTTCCCTTCCAGCATCCCAGGCCTCTGGCCAGGCCAAAATCAAAGACATTTGGCCTAAACATCTTCAGCATCCCTGGACTTGGGCAAGAATGGATCTGTTGTCAGGACTAGGGACATTTTATGGACTTTCATCCCAGGAAAAAACTTTACGTTCGGGGTCCCCTACCCTAAAACTGCCTTGTCAGTGTCTATCTCTTTGTCCTTATCAAAGTGATCCACAGGAAACCCCCAAGTTTGAAGTCTACTTACCGGGCTCAATCCTCCTCACCCCAGTTCAGTGGCTGCCTCTTTCTGCAGATTTAACCTCACATAACAACCCCCAGATCAGCATGTTTTTACAGTCTTACAGAGCCAATGCTTTACATCCTTACACGATACGTGTTAAAAATGTTTATGGACTAGATAAAGACACAGGCTGGGTAAAAATGTTTGAAAAATACATTTAATAAGGCATTAAAATATAAGGTATATAAATAACTCCTAAAACAGTAATAAGGAAACCCATTAAAACATGAGCCATATATTTAAAAAGGTGCTCCAATGGGGTGGGAATGGGGGGTGGGCTGGGGGGAAAGTGGGGAGGGGGAGGGGGGAGAACAAGGGAATCCATGGCTGATATGTAGAACTGAATTGTATTGCAAAATAAAAATAAAAATTAAAAAAAAAAGGTGCTCCAATGGAGAAGATACACGAATGATTGATAAGTACACAAAAGAGTGTACGTCAGTAATCATCAACGAAATAGAAATTAAAATATTACAAGGTCATCTGCACAACTACCTACAGTATTAAAACTGTAGAGACTGACAACCTCCAAAAGTCAGTGAGGACTTGAATCAGACATGCCCTGTATACCAGCAATTCTACACAATGTCTCACCCAAGAGGACCAAAGCATGTACCTGTAGAAAGCTTGGGACTAGAAGAATAAATTTTACTTATCCTAGCCTAAAACTGGGAATGTCCTAAACATTAGAAGGAAACTGATGGACAGACTGTGGTGCCTCTGTAGAAAGGAACAGTACTCAGCAATAAATAATTGATTTTTAAAAAAGCAATGATAAAAATGACTCTCAAGACAGTATTCTGGGGGGAAAAAGAATAGTGTATACCATTCTGAAGAAGAAAATCCTGGTACAAGACAACAGAGGATTGCCAGGGGAAAGGCACCAGGGGACCATCTGAGTGGTAGTAATGTTCTATGCAAACAGGTTTTTGCATTATATATTGCTTTTGCTGTCCTCCAAGACAGCAAATATATATATCTAAAATGTGCGTATTTCTTCGCATAGAACTGTTATATCAAGAAAAAGAAGTAGTTGTGAGCAAATGCTGTGGGCAGCTTGGGGGGAGTATGCTGATTGACGCCTGCAGTTCCCTTGGGTTTGGTCTCATTTCATTTCATTTGTGACAGAATCTTACAACATAGGCCAGGCTGCCTTATACTCGGGATCCTCCTGCCTCAGCCTCCCTAGGGTTGTGATTACAAATGTGTGTCACCAGGTCCAGCAGTGGTTTACTCCGGAATGTGTCAAACATTTCACGGGGTCTAAGGATAGAAAGGGACAGATAATTGCATAGCTGTGTGTCCACGGCAAGTAGAATACAATCTCAATGCTTGGATCTAAGCAGGAGGCTAGCAGGAGTCATTGTGTAAAATCAGTTCTTTTTATAGTAAAACATAGAGAATACGGACTGGTGTAAAACTAATTGGGATGGCAGAGAAACCCACTAGTTATAAAGGGACAAAGTCCGTAAAAATTGCTGAGGCCACTTCATGAAGGTCAATGTATTTTAAAATTGCAAACACACAAATAGCTTTTTAAATTTCCAAAAGGGAGCTTCAGGGGGCTCATGCGGCCCTGCCTATTGCGAGAGCACTGTTTTCCTCCAAAGCTACAGCTGCCATTTCCTCGTAAGACACTGTGACTCTGAGGTGTACTTTTCATACTTTTTATTCTGATCTATTGCCTAGATCAGAATTCTCCAATGTTTAGTTTTTTGCTTCCTGAAACCATTACTGAAAGTCATTGTGGACCATGCAGGTTCTTAGAGTCAACCCAGAATAGCAATTGGGTCAAAACCCAAGAAAGGCAGGTAATGTTTTGTTTTTATTGGGGATGGGGGGGGGGTCAGTACTGGGACTGAGCTACAGTGGCTACAGCCTCTGCTCTCTTTCATTTTTCCCATGTGACTGAGTCAGAATGGAGAGCCAAGGCTTGGGCTAGGGATGTAGCTCAGTGGCTAGAGTCAGGCATGCACAGGACCCTGGGTTTAATCCCCAGTACTGCATAAGCCAGGCATGGTGTCACAAGCCTGTTGTCCCAACACTGCATGAGTAAAGGCAGGAGGAGCAGGAGTTCAAAGTCATCCTCAGGTGGAAGGGGCATCTGCCTGTCACCTCTTGCTAACTCCGTGGGCCCCTTCCCCTTCTCTGACACAGTGCAGTCCACCCGAACACAGAAGGGTAGGCACATTCTCCAGCTCGTTTGCAGAGGAAAGCGGGTTGTTTCATTGATGGGACCGGGGACTGCTGCCAGCGAAGCTTCTCAAGCTCTTAGCCAGGGTTGGTGTCATGGGATGAGCAGAGCAAGCCAAACATACAGATCTCCTAGGAGGCGGGGGCTATGATACTGGCCATGGTTTTTATTCATTCAGTGCTTGTGTGCATCTGCCATACAAAGAGTCTTCACGTACTCCAAAGTTTTCAGGAGATCAAATGGTAGACTCATGCTCTAACACACATGTGATCCCTAATATCTATACAGTTGATAGATAGATAGATATCCATATATATTCATTAATATACATATCCCATTAAAATGTACTAAAGTATGATCTGATGAGCACTCACACTGAGAGAAAGGAAAGATTATCACCTGGGAGGCATTCAGGGCCAGAACATGCATATAACAATGTTTTTGCTCTATCCCTGGATGTCAATGAACCTTCCTTAGTCCTCTGCCAAGTTATCCACAAGTCCAGTTCCCAAAGCTGCCTGGGGGAATGGTCTCTACTGGGCCCCTGGAGCTACTGTCTGTCAACCAAGCTGTGTTCCCATGCTGTGACCCAATGACCCTGGACCAGGAGCCACAGGAAGTTGTGGATTAGATTTTGTTCCACTTTGGTTCATGGAACTGCTACTCATCAATTCAATCACTGGGACGTTCTAGCCTAGAAAAAAAATATTTTCATTTCCTTCACCTGTTTCTCAGTTTTATTTGACCATTCTTGCATGCAGTACATGGCAATCACAACTGAAGCGGAATCTGGGTGCTGCCACCATGTTTAGGATGACCTAATTCCCTCCTGGTTGTCTATAAAAAGAGCCAAGAGCTTCTCTGAGGGTCATTGCCATTTTGTTGTGTGGCTGACCCCTGCATGCAGGAATTCTTCTCTTGAGAAATAAACACCCTTGCTTTTGCATACGTGAGCAGTGGTCTTTTGTGGGCTGATCTTTGGACCCTACCACAAATTGGAAGTGAAAGCTGAAAGCCCAGCACCAGTCATGTATTTCCTCCAGCAAGGCACCACCTCCCAGATGCTGTAACCTCCCCAAATGGTGCCACTGACTGGGGACAAAGCTTTCAAATGATGGTGTCTATAGGGGACATTTCTCATCCAAACCACCACAAGGAGCAAAATGCTATATGAAATCTCAAAACATTTCACCATAAATGACTTCATAATTATAAAGGAAAATAACTCTCAGTAGGAAACCTGGGGGACACCACCTTAACTAAATGATAAAAAGTAACATCATCTTTATTTGAATAACCCAGCATCATGTGCATCCCAACAGAATACACCAAAGACACAGTATTTCTCCCATGGCTGCTTGCCTGAAAATGTAGAACCCAGGTGTAATCATAAGGAAATAACGGACAAATGAGCTGAGAGATATTCTACAAACTAAAGCCAAGGTAAAGGAAAGAAATACTAAAGCCTGAGAAACTGTTCCACAGTGGACTCTCATGGCAAAAACAATAGGCTGTGTGGACTGCTATCTTAGGGTTTTTCTCACTGTGATGAAACACCATGACCAAAAGCAACATGGGGAGGGTAAAAAAAAAATGTAATGTAAAATGTAATGTAAAATGTAATGTAAAAAAAAATATGTAATTTGCCTTACACTTACACATCACTGTTCATCAGAAAAGGAAGTGAGGGCAGGGACTCAAACAGGGCAGGAACCTAGAGGCAGCAGTTGAGGCAAAGGCCATGAAGGAATGCTGCTTACTGGCTTGCTCCTCATGGTTTGCTCAGCCTGCTTTCTTATAGAACCCAGGACCACCAGCCCAGGGGATGGCCCCACCCACAATGGCCTGGGCCCTCCCCCATCAATCATTAATTCAGAAAATGACCTGCAGCCAGATCTTATGGAATCATTTTTCTCAATCAAGGTTCTCTCTGTAGCAGGGTCCTTGCTGTTGTTCCCTTTGTGGGTGGGGGCCAATAGGCACAAAGTCAAACCACACAGACTCCGGGACCACACAGACTCCGGGAGAATGTCAAAACAACAAGCTCAGTTTATTCAGGAAGAGGCAAGCCTTATATACCCTCCACCCCACCCTTGGGGGAGGTCTGATGAATATGCATCTGCTGGTGTGACATGGCTGTCTCTCATTGGTCCAGGTCATCTCCAGATCATGTTTCAGCTGCTGTTGCTAAGACCATCAGGCAGACCCAGGCTGGCTCTCAGAAAGTATCTTTTTCACTTGTTTGGGCCTTCTGGCCCTCAAGCCCGTTAGGGATGCGTCATCCCATGTCTCTCCTCTCAGATAACTCTCCCCTGTGTCAAACTGATGTGAAACTAGCCAACACAACTGGCTTTGGAGAAAGCGACATCTGAGTGTGGGCTGTGGGTCAAGTCACTCTACGTCAGTTTTGAAGTTCTTGACTTGGATCTTTGTATTTATGACATGCAGGAGCTTTCCTCCTTCAGAGCACAGTACAATGAACCTGATGCCCTCTAGCTGCTCTGAAGTGATTCAGGAAGAAAGTCAGGTTCACGGGCATACATCTGTGGGTATGTAAGCCAAAGGATGAAGCTAGTGTTACAGCGCATATGTTACTCAGAATTGCTAAGTCTGGATAAAGAGTTATGGGAATGACTATACTATTCTTGCAAGTTCTCTATTAGTTTCAATTATGTCAAGTTACAGGAATTTTTAAAGGAATATTTATGGTTGTAGCAAGGCCTTAAATTCAGAGTTATCCCGTTTAGATCACATGCCTGATAATAATACCCAGAGTCCTCAGCTTGGATCCAGAAAGCACCTTTCCTCTCTGTGCACATCGCTTTTTACTGAAAGTGAGATATCCGCAAACTTAACAAAAGACCCTCAGTCAGAAGCTTGCAGGAAACAGGCAGAGAAGCTACCCATGCTGGGGACTTCCCACACTGCGGGGGACACGGTTAAGGGCCCCACTGCAGAAACTGCAGCCCACGTGCCAAGTCTACTATGTACAAAGTCCACCGTGGCCGTTAACTACATACGGTTGACAAACCCCTTCACCTCTCTGACACCTCATGGCTAAAACTGAAATGAAGAAGAATCCTGTAGGGTTAAGTGCGGACTAAAAACGAATACACACCAAACTCACACATTAGAGCTGTCAAGCTGGTTCAGTGGATAAAGGTGCTTGCCCTCAAGCCTGAAGACCTGATCTCCTAGGGCCTCTGTGGTAGACCCTCTGACCCTCATACGCACACCACAGCACATGAGCATACACGACAAATAAATAAGCTAATGTAATAAATTTTAAAAACCATAGCCAGGTACTTGATAAGTCACCAGATTGTGTATGCAGAACTTCTACAGGTCCCCCGCAATAACTCCTCAGAACCATGCTGAGGAAAGCATCCTCACCCTCATTTTTTTTTTCACTCTAGCAAACAGAATCACAGTTGCAGGCATCACAGCGTGTAAATGCGCCACCCTGGAGCTGAACCCAGCATGATGATTCTAAATCTAAACTCCTTTGACAGCTTGGACCTCCCACTGTGCAAACGCCTAAGGGAGAGGTGAGTGGCAGTGTGGCCTGTGTCCCACACTTGAGAACAGTGACCCTGCAGCCAACAACAGCTAAAGGACACCCATGGATCTTAGCCTGTGTGCTGAGGGCTTCATTTACATCTTCTTAATAAATGATGGGATAACTCGAAATGACATTTTCATTATTACTTCAAACCACAGGACTGCTGGTGACATGTCGATTATATACTGCTATAGTTAGTCTCTGTCCATCTGTCTCCGACTGCTGGTACTGACATCACGACCAGCCCTGGCATTATTAAGGAATATCAATGACGGGCCTGCTATCAAGTTCATCAGACTTTGCTTTTAAGGCAAATTACAAAAGCTAAAATTGGGGCCTCAAAAAAAAAAAAAAAGATCAGTCAAGAATTACAAAGGAGTTTCAATTCCTGTACTTAAGCAGAATGTTAATACTGTCGCCTCTCAGCTGAGAGAACTCGGGCTGAAGGGTCCTGAGAACTCCTGAGCCTCAGTTCTGACTCAGTTTCTGCAGTGGGGCCCTTAACCATGTCCCCCGCAGTGCGGGAAGTGCCCAGCATGGGTAGCTTCTCTGCCTGTTTCCTGCAAGCTTCTGACTGAGGGTCTTTTGTTAAGTTTGCGGATCTCTCACTTTCAGTAAAAAGAGATGTGCACAGAGAGGAAAGGTGCTTTCTGGATCCAAGCTGAGGACTCTGGGTATTATCATCAGGCATGTGATCTTAACGAGATAACTCAGAGTTTAAGGCCTTGCTACAACCTTAAATGTTCTTTGCTGAGACTCAGTTCTGGCAACCATTAGCAGTTGAGGGGGGAAAAAAATACTAAGAAAAGTGAGTCAAACTCTCTCTGTGAAGAGAAAGAAGACAGGCTAGTTGCAAAGGTGAATGGCTACAGGCAGACATGTTTTAAAGTGTTTTAAAAGCACATTGACCTGTTCATTCAGGCCCTAATTGCACAAAATAAAAGCTAAATAAATATTGGGAGAGAGGGAAAAGGAAATGTTCATTAAAGTTGACAGTGATGGTAGAGGCCAGTCAGGTCACTTCTAACCACAAGAAGAGCTTTTATAAAAAGACTAGAAAGGGCTGGAGAGATGGCTCAGTGGTTAAGAGCACTGCCTGCTCTTGTGGAGAATCAGTGTTTAGTCCCGGCATCTGTAACTCCAATCTCAGGGGATCCCATGTGTTCTTCTGGCCTCCGCTGGCACTGTATGCATGCAGGTGGTGCACAAACACACAGATGAGATATCCACACACCTAAAATAAAAATAAATACATCTATATTTTTCCAATAGGAAATGACTAATTCCAGGGCTATTCTACTTTGTCATATTTACCTAAACTTCAGTCCTGGCAGAGAGCATGGATTAAATTTGGCACCAAATTTGAACTCGTACCTATCTAAAAAGCAGTTGCTACAAGTTACCACCAGCCAGTATAACCTCACCTGCTCTCATAAAAACTGCTCGATCCACATTCTAGCTCAGAAGGAGCTAGACAAACCTTGCTGAGTTCAATCAAAAGGGAAGGAAGTGAGAGATCTGTCCATCCTGCTCACTGCTTTACTTGTGATGAAGTGATGACTCACACACACAGAGACAGGCATGGACACACAGACACGGATGGATGGAAACACACACACACACACACATACATACACACACACACACACACACACACACCTGTGTTGAAAATGTGCATCTTACTTCTGCTCCATCTTGTTTCCCTCCCTTCCTTCCGACTTCTCCTGAGTCTCCCTTATAATTTTCTTGGCCTGATTGATGGATACTTGATGAAAAAGAACTAAACTACCCCTAAGCAGCAGATGTTTTCTTGGTATCAACAAGCCCTTGGTGGAGATCCTGAGATATTAATTCCACATCAACCAGGCCTTGGCCAGTGCCAGACAACCTGTTGCCATGGAAACTCCCAATCACTGCCTTTGGGGTTTTTTTTTTTTTTTTGGTTTTTTGTTTGTTTGTTTGTTTTTTTGTTTGTTTTCCTATGCAACCCTGAACTGCTGTAAGTACTCTGGGGATAGATCAGGCCATTAGCCTCTGGTCTGCCCTGTGCTCACCCAGGAACAAAGCTTCTTTTCTGACTCATCCGAACTGCCCAAGTTGTGACGGGCTTTCTAATCCATGGAGACTCCAGTAAGAGCTTGGTCCAGAGCTGCAGTTCACACAGCCTTACAGTGGAGGGCGCTATTGCTGTCAGCCTTGAACAATATTCAGTAAAACCGAAGTCTTTCACAGGGAGGCCATGCTTCCTTCAAAGTGAGATGGCAATTCCAGGCATGCACAGCAAAGCTCTCCACTGAGAAGGAACTTTCTAGAACTGCATAGTCCTTCATCAACATCCACAGTACTCAGTAAGTATTTCGAGAATATGTCTAAATTCAAGCACTCCCTTGCTGTGGGATGTTCTGTATGGCAAATGTGTTGCTCTGATTGGTTAGTAAATAAAACACTGATTGGCCAGTAGTCAGGCAGGAGGAAGTATAAGCGGGACAAGGAGGAGAATAATTCTGGGAAGTAGAAGGCTGAGTCAGAGACACTGCCAGCCACCGCCATGACTAGCAGCATGTGAAGATGCCAGTAAGCCACGAGCCACGTGGCAAGGTATAGATTTATAGAAATGGGTTAATTTAAGCTATAAGAACAGTTAGCAAGAAGCCTGCCATGGCCATACAGTTTGTAAGCAATATAAGTCTCTGTGTTTACTTGGTTGAATCTGAGTGGCTGTGGGACTGGCAGGTGTCAGAGATTTGTCCTGACTGTGGGCCAGGCAGGAAAACTCTAGCTACACTCCCTGGCTATATCTGAATTTTCTTCAAAGAGCTTACCCACAAGGCAATGTGATATGAACAATAAAAATAACTGTTCAACTTTATAGTAATATTATTATTATATACATCATATATACATATATATACCTTGTTTATTTTCCACAACATATTAATGATGTAAGTATTACCATCTTTCCACACCACACCCAAGGAAAATGATGCTCAGCTATAACATGACGTCCTTTGCCCAAAGGCAAACAATAATTGGGAGGTAATGGAAGCCAGCTTCTAGCTGGATTTCCTTAACCCCAATGCCAAGGCTTTTAACTGCAGGTGAGAGACAGGGTCCTTATTGATCCTTCATATTTGGGAGAAATACAGCTTCCCAGAGACTAATAACAGCACATTTAGAAGGATGCTAGTGGTCCAGAGTTCCATTGTACTTGAAAGCCCAGGGCATTATGTCTGTCTTTTGTAGGTAGGAATTCCACAGGTTCACCAAATCTGTGCATCCTATTAAGCATGCATTCAGAAAAGCAACCATGTCCACAGCCTTGGCTGATGGTAGATTTATGATGGTTTTGAGGTTTAGATGGACAGCTCTCACTCTGGCTAATAGGTGTCTACTTTTGTCTCTTGCTCCTACAACAGGGTCTTTCTAATCGACTCAGGAGAGAGAAATCCCAACAGAGGGGATGCTCACAGATCTCTGGCAAACTGCCTACATCCAACCTTGTAGATGGCCTTTGGATGGTCTGCTGAGTGGTCCCCAGACAAACACTGCCCCGGAGTGCCTCTGACTATATCCAGTGAGGCCCCAGTGGCTTCCCTTCTTGAGAACTCCCAGTTAGAATGAAAAAAATCTTCATCACTGCCAGCCTGAATGCTCAGTCTGGTTGAGTCCTATAGAGGTTAGGATGTGGCCTTGGGCCATTGACTTCACAGCTCCTCCCAGAGCCTCACCAGCTAGGGCCTGGCAGGACTTACTTCTTCATTGCACATGCCCACTACCAGATCTTCAAGCTCATGCTCTCCCTACCAGCTCTCTCCTTCACCCTTCACCCATTGTGACAAGGTGGGATCCATTGTCCATACTGGGGTACATCTAAGAGTGAAAAAGGTGGGCTGTGTTAGAAGTTAGGTTCACTAACAGACAAATCGGCAAACATAGATCCAGTCACCCAGTGAAATACCCACAAGACTTTCCTATCTTAAAATAAAATTACAATTACACTGTGTATCTTTTTGGAGACTTACTCAATTCCTTCCTGTGGTGGTTTGAAAGAAAATGGCCCCTACTAGTTCACAGGGAGTGGCACTATTAGGAGGTGTAGCCATGTTAGAGTAGGTGTGGCTTTGTTGGAGGAAGTTTGTCACTGAGGGTGGGCTTTGAAGTCTCAGAAGCTCAAGCCTGCCTAATGACTCACAGTTCACTTCCTGCTGCCTGCTGGTCCAGACACAGAGCTCTCAATTCTTTCTCTAGCACCATATCTGCCCCCACACTGCCATGCTTCCTGCCTTGACAATAATGGATGAAACCTCTGAAACTGTAAGCCAGTCCAAATTAAACGTTCTCCTTTATAAGAGTTGCTGTGGTCATGGTGTCTCTTCACAGCAATAGAAACCCTCACTAAGACACTTCCCCTTTCACTACCAAGATTCTAGAAACAGTTGTAATCAATACCACATCCGTGTGTTCACCTCTCCCTTCCTCTCTGACCTCCAGTCTTCTGACCCACCGTCCAACTAACCCGACTTTCTGCATCCCCAGTCCCTTTGGTTCCCTTGGTCCTCATCTCGCTCCTGTGGCCCTAGCCATCAGATTCCTGGAAATCGCACTGCATCATCTGCCCTCCGTCAGTGACAGATACCTTAAAATACGCAGGAAAAGCCACCCTCTCCAGGTCAGAGTGCAGCTGTCCTTCACTTAATGTAATTAGGGTCCCTCTCAGCCTGACCGCTTCTGGATTCTGGGCCACCGACCCCTTCCTTGTATCAGCGAGCAGAGACTCTGCTTTTCCCCAGACGGTCTCCCTCATCTGTCCAGACCCCACAATGTCCTTGGCTCTGTTAACTTCCTCATGCTGGACGCTGCAAGCATAGTCAGAGGTAAAAAAATCTCCAAGTCCTGGCTTTTAAATTTTTACTGAGTTGCTTTCTTCCATCTTGACCTTGTGTAGTGGATTTTTTTTTTTTTTTTTTGTCAACCCAAATAAAGGATTTTATGTTTATCCTGGTTATATTGCAACATCTTAATTTCAGGCCTATTTCACAGCCTGTCAAGACCCTTTTGAGCTTTAATGTTCTCATCTATCATGTTAGCCCTCCTTCTATTAAGTTATCTACAAATTTGATAAGCATCCCTTACATGCTTTTCTCTTCTCTGGACAACAGCTGATTTTTCAAATGTAAGTACTAAAGATCCTCCACTGTCTCTCGGGTGCTCTGTGTGGCACCGGGTGTCATCGGGAATTCTTTGTGCCCCTACGCTAAGGCCATGACCGCAGTCGTTTGGAACAGTGATTCTCAAGCTTTAGTGGGTTTGGGTGCCACCTGCCACACTTACTAGACCGCTAATTCATGGGCAGAAGCTGCAGGAAGCCTGATTCCATAAATTGGAAAGAATCCAAGAATGGGTGGGTACCTTTAACAATCTGCAGGATCCAACAATAATCAGAAACTGACATTTTAGTCATCAACTTCTGCCTTTCCGAATCTGTGGGGAGAGGGTGGCGGTAACACAGAGATGTGGTGTCTCCAGACTGTCTTCTCAGCTTCCAGGCACCTCTTTGAAACAGTACATTCCTAAACTCAGCTATTCTTCATTCAGAGTTTCTCGAAAAACTCATGCTGTAGGCAAACTGTACTGAGTGGCTCCTTGGGGGATCAAGGACTCAACATGAAACCGTTTAATGAGGTGAATATACTCGTCTCCCCCTTCATGTCTTTAATTTAAATAGATTTGAGGCCAAAACAACTCTTCCAGTCGACATGTATGAAATATTACACCAAAGTTATTCAAAGCAATTTCAAATAGCTCTACACTTTATTTCTAGCTTATCTCACCGTAAATCTCATGTTGTGTTTATTTAACTCAGCATTATTTAATTTGCTTTAAATCTCATGAATCTGGTGTGTGTGTGTGTGTGTGTGTGTGTGTGGTCCTTATTGTCTTTACATATTCTTGCACTCATCTGTTTTAAAATATTTTAAAGTATTACACATTGATAGGTTTATTTGGGGGTTATTTTGGTTTGTTTTTGTTTTTTGACAAAGAATACCATGTAGCCCAGTCTAGCTAAAACTCAATTCCAGCTGAGAATGACCTTGAACTTCTAATCCTCCTGCCTCCACTTCAGAGATTACAGGTATACATGACCAAGCCTGTTTCATGCGGTGCTGAAGGTCAAGCCAAGGCTTTGTACATGTTAGGTAAGCACACAACCAACCCAGCTAGGTATCAGACCAATAGTCACTTTCTCTTATTTTTAAGTTGGTATCTTAAGTTTAAGCTTTAAAACTGCTTTGTCTACTTTAATTTTTTAACTTCCATTTTTATTTTGCATGCTTGTGGACAAGTCCATGTGTACGGGTCCACTTGTATATGTGTATAGAGGTCAATGGAGGGCGTGTCAAACTCAGGTCCTCAAGTTTGAGTGGCAAGCACTGTACTGACTGAGCCTTATCCCAGCCCCACCTTATTAAAACACTTTCATTGTGTTTAACTGTTCTCATCTACATTTTTTTTTCTACTTTGGTTTCACACAGCTCAAGCTTGACAAAAAGAAAGAGAAGCAGGTGTGAAACCTAGGAATGTTCAAATTGAAAAGAACCCATACCACAAACAGCAAACAGCAAGGCTTCCCAGCCAGCTTCATACCCGTTCCTCAGTCTTCTAATTTCTCATCCCAAGGGCCCAAGAGATTCCCAAGAAATCTGCAGCCAGGGGCCTTCAAATAATACATCAAATACCTTATGTCGTTTTTTGTTTTGCCATTAATCTGTTAAACCGTTTCCTAACAACTTGTGTCAATTACGCATTAAGAAAACCACAGAGGTGGCACAAAAATGTGTCAGTGTCCCACTGAGGATTGGAGAGAGAGAGAGAGAGAGACAGACAGACAGACAGACAGACAGACTTCCTCTCAGAGTCATTGACAAAGACTAAGCCTGAATTCGAATTCTCCACTTGTCTCCCTGTGTCTTCTGTCTATAGTTTGTGGTTACTGGCCTGTCTGTGTTGCCTGTCTATAGTTTGTGGTTACTTGCCTGTCTATAGTTTGTGGTTACTGACCTGTCTGTGTCTTCTGTCTATAGTTTGTGGTTACTGGCCTGTCTGTGTTGCCTGTCTATAGTTTGTGGTTACTGGCCTGTCTGTGTTGCCTGTCTATAGTTTGTGGTTACTGGCCTGTCTGTGTTGCCTGTCTATAGTTTGTGGTTACTGGCCTGTCTGTGTTGCCTGTCTATAGTTTGTGGTTACTGGCCTGTCTGTGTTGCCTGTCTATAGTTTGTGGTTACTGACCTGTCTGTGTTGCCTGTCTATAGTTTGTGGTTACTGACCTGTCTGTGTCTTCTGTCTATAGTTTGTGGTTACTGGCCTGTCTGTGTTGCCTGTCTATAGTTTGTGGTTACTGGCCTGTCTGTGTTGCCTGTCTATAGTTTGTGGTTACTGGCCTGTCTGTGTTGCCTGTCTATAGTTTGTGGTTACTGACCTGTCTGTGTCTTCTGTCTATAGTTTGTGGTTACTGACCTGTCTGTGTTGCCTGTCTATAGTTTGTGGTTACTGACCTGTCTGTGTCTTCTGTCTATAGTTTGTGGTTACTGACCTGTCTGTGTTGCCTGTCTATAGTTTGTGGTTACTGGCCTGTCTGTGTCTTCTGTCTATAGTTTGTGGTTACTGGCCTGTCTGTGTTGCCTGTCTATAGTTTGTGGTTACTGGCCTGTCTGTGTTGCCTGTCTATAGTTTGTGGTTACTGGCCTGTCTGTGTTGCCTGTCTTTGTACATGTGTCATCTGCGAGTGTGTTGAGCCTGTGTGTGTGTGTGTGTGTGTGTGTGCCTATGACTGTGTGCTGTGCCTCTGCATGTGTGTGTTTGTGTGTAAGTGTGAGTCTATGACTGTGTGTGTGTGTGTGTGTGTGTGTGTGAGAGAGAGAGAGAGAGAGAGAGAGAGAGAGAGAGAGAGAGAGAGATATCAAGGGGTGTGCACCTCATGGAAGAAAAAGCAGAAGAGAGAGAGGAAGGGGAGGAGATTTCCTTAGAATGAGGCTTTTATGTCAGCACACAGGGCAGAGCCAAGATGTGGGATATTAGTTTTGTTTACGGCTGCTTTCAACTTATACTGATTTAAGCAAATAATTATGATAACACATATTTTGGGTTGGGGTATGGAATAGTACGTAACTTGAAAGTAAAGGTGTGCATTTAGCTTAGGCTGTAAAAGCTGATTATACGAGTTAAACACACAATTGTTCAGCAGAAACTAAGAGCAAAGAGAATCTCCTCCTGAGAAACCACACAAAGACTTTCACAGCCTCAAATGACATGCACAAGTGAGTTCCGCAGTATTTGACTGGCTAGTAGGTCAACCAGCCAGCCAAGTTTGTCTAGGACTAAGAGGTTTCATTAGACAGGAGAATGTTGTTGTTAGTATTTTACTCTTTGGAGGAGCCTGCCACCCAGCTCCCAAATAAATCACACACAGAGCCTTATTCTTACTTACGAGTGTTCAGCCTTAGCTTGGCTTAGTTTCTAGCCAGCTTTCCTAAACTTAAATTATCCCATCTACCTTTTGCCTCTGGGCTTTTCCTGTTCCCTTACTTCTGTAAATCTTACTCTTACTCCATTGCTGGCTGTGCAGCTGGGTGACTGTCCCCTGATGTCCTCCTCCTTCTTTCTCTCCTAGATCCTTCCTCTCCCAGATTTCTCCTTCTATATATTCTCTCTGCCTGCCAGCCCCGCCTATCCTTTCTCCTGTCTTGCTATTGGCCATATTCAGCTCTTTATCAGTCCATCAGGTGTTTTAGACAGGTACAGTAACACAGCTTCACAGAGTTAAACAAATGCAACATAAACAAAAGTAACACACCTTAAAGTAATATTCTAGTACAGAACTTCAGTTCTAAAACTAGTACTGTCTGGAATAAACAAAAGCAACATCAAGACAGAAACCAAATAATTAAATAAATAGATAAGATTTTTTTTTTTAAGCCAGTCTGTCGGGGAATGGTATGAATCTGTGTGTTCATGTCTGTAGGTCTGTCTTAATGTAGCGGTATTTTTAGTTCTCCTAGAAGAATATTTAAATTTCATGTCAGTGTGTTGCTCAGTTCTCGTCAGAGAAGCTTCTTCTTACAGTCGATGGGAACTAATAAAGACTCACACTGGATAACATGCAGAGAGTGAGAGACTGTGGAGCACTGCACCCTAAATGGGATGTTATCACATCCTTCACCTCAAGGCTCAGGTATGGTGATATATTGTATCCCCCAAAATATTGTGCACCCTAATAAAGCTTATCTGAGGATCAGAGGAAACAGCCAGCCACTATATAAAACATAGAAGTCAGGCGCCATGGTAGCCCATGCCTTTTATCCTAGCATTTGGAAGGAAGAGAGCCAACCAGATCTCTGTAAGTTCAAGGCCACATTGGGGAACAGAGCCAGGCATGGTGACACACACCTTTAATCCCAGCACTAACCATAAAGGTCTGGAGGTCTGTACAGATGGACAGGAAGTTGATGTAGCTGGGTGGAGAGAGGAAGTGAGATGGTAGAAGAGAAGAGACAGGCATATAGGCATGGGTATACAGAAAGTAGCTTTTTTTTTGGAAACCGAGACATCGGTAAGGTGATGTTGACTATGACTTCTCCTATTCCTCTGATCTCTTGGTTTTCATTCCAATATCTGGCTCTGGGATTTTTATTAATAAGACCGGTTAGCAATTCGTATTACACTCAGGAGTCTATGAGGAAGAGGGGGAAAGACTGTAAGATCCAGAGACCATGGGTGACTCCAAGGAGACTGCTTTCCAGACAAAATACACACAGGGACTCACAGAGACTGTGGCAGCATGCACAGGACCTGTACAGGGTCAAACCAGACGAAATCCCAGCACAGAAGGGGAAGAGGACACCAAGTCCCACCCCTAAACAAGAAGCTACTTAGAATTGATAGCTGCTAGGAGAGGGAAGGGAAATCAATTTTCTTCGATGGAGTGCCACTAAGTATACCAACCATACCCCAGAGCAGGCCTCATGCTCAGTGGTAGTCGGCCAACACAAACAGACTCCATGTTTTCCTTTGGTTTTTTGGTGTGTGTCCCTATACTTTTTGTGCTTTTTTGGTTTGGGTTTTGTATTTGTTTATTTTGTTTGGTTGTTGTTGTTGTTGTTGTTGTTAAGAGCAAGAAAGAATATGTAATTGGGTAGGGAGGGAGACGGGGACCTGGGAGGAGCCTGGGGAAGAGAAAGAATATGACCAAAATATATTGTATGAAAAAATATTTTAATACTTTTTTTCAATTTCATGGTCTCCACATTGTCCTCCATGAATATTCTCATTCTTCACTGACAGAGCATTTAAGGGATAATGCATACGGCAGTTTAATGTCAGACTCCTCATAAATGACCAGAGTACGGCTAGTTCGTACCATCACTTCACTAAAGGTCCTTGTACTGGAGCATGAAGTTAAACTATTAATAAAGTTAGCATCCTTGGGTGAAAATCGGAAAGCCTGACAAGCACAGGAAAGTGAGTTCATCTTCACTCGGTGGTAAGCTAAGGGGGTGTTTTGAAATTGAAAGCATATTACCCTCCAAAGGTAATTTTGAATCTTTTCTACTATAGGAAGGCATTACTGAGGAAGGAAAAAATAAAAATAAAAGGTTACCACAACTTCAGTCTGGGGAAAACCAGGACTGCAAAAGGCAGATGTTTCACCTGAATCAATCACAATAAAGCATCCACAGAATAATTAACGCTGCCACTTTCAGGTCTACCCACCATGGTAAGCTCTTTGCAGAATAAAAAGATACCGGAATAATTCAGGACTACCTGCATCTCACTTTGACGAGCCATCCCTATCTACCGAATGTCTCATCTCTACCTACAGTGTAACCCACTTGAGGCTTTTTATACTGACGTCCTCTTAATGGAGGGAGCCTAGGAGTGAGTCAATAATCTTCATTTAGAAGTCCCAGTTTATCCCCTGTCTCTCAGCAAATAACCTTTGGAAGTCACTTAACAAATAAATATACCCTATTCCTGAGGGATCCGATCAGCAATCCTATGGATTTTCTTCTCTGGTCAAGTTCTAGTTGTCAATTGTAATTTGTAAGGGGAACGGGGAGGAAGTTAGAAACAAAGATGGCCATTATCCAGCTAATCTGGGCTTTGTATACAGCTTGCACCTGTCAGGCACACATCAGAATGTTCTGTTTCCATTGGCAAAGCGGCCAGGTGATTGCTAACATTCTTTGTTCTGTTCTGATGTGTAGACAGCCACAAGAAGAACTGAAATGAAGATGTTGTATGATGCCAGACTCAAAGCACACTGTTCAAAAGGAGAGGTTTTACTGCCCATCCAATTCAGAAAGTGGTCCTAAAGGTAGTTTATTTTCTTGAGTAAGCCATCGTTTTCTCTTGAGGGATCAGTTGCCTGAGTGGCTGTGGTCTAAGACAAGGAAAGTCAGCTGAAAGTCCGAAACAGAAAATGATCCCTCCTATACATTATTGGCACATTTGCAAGAAGATGCCAGCTGTCCCACAGTGTCACAGGCTTTCTCCTCACAAAAGCCAAGGCGCTGGCATCTATAGACAACCAAAGCCTTCAGGGATGTGGCAGTGGCTCAGAATGCTTTCTGGCCCCAAGATCCCTGTTTGTGCTTCTTTATGATGTCCTTTGCCCCAGTCCTCATGCCCCAGAGGACAGAACAGCTGGGTGTGCGAGAGCCATGCACTGTGGCATCTCAGCAAGGCACTGCTCTTGCCTTCCTTGACTTCTTCACGGTAGTCTGCCCGCTTCACAGCTCCATGGATTCCATTACACACTTGGCTGTTTGTGTTGGCAGCTCTAAGTCATTAGGAGGGGCAGAGCGCTGCAACAATGAAGTTACCCGGCCCCTCGGCTCAGCACAAGACCAGCCTTTCTTCCTCTCGAATACCGACTTCCATCTGTGACTAAGAGCTCTGAAATGGTCCTTCTCAATCCGCTCACTTTTGCACCGCATCAAAGGGAAGGTCAGTAATCTTCTTGACAGATTTAAAAGTAAGCTGCTAGCAGTCTGTTCTGGGAACTCAGCTCCCCCCTCCCCACCCCCCATCCCTCGATGGGCACTTCCAAGGCAATTCTGCTGCAGCTTCCAGCCGCTTCCCAGAAACGCCTAAGGACAGAATGGCTCTTCTGCCCCCTGAAGCAAGGTGTTTTCCACACCTGTAAACCAGAAGTACGCCTAAACAGGCAGATGAGCTTGTCCTGGCAAGGTAGAGGAAAATAGCAGGCATTCTGACCCTGGTTTCACGAACTCTTAAATAAGAGTCATTTCCAAAAACATCATTGTCAATCCACACCTGTAGCCAATAACCCAAACAACTGGATTGGCCACCCATTATTTCTAAAGGTGAATGAGCCCTGTTTTACAAAGCTTTAGCCCTGTTTCATTGAGGATCCTATGTTTTACACTGAACAAATGAATTATAGGTTAGCACTTTTCACTCTTTGAAGAACACACATTCCTATTTCCAAAATGTACATGCATACATTTGTTTAAAAATAGCAGCCTTCATTATCATAATGATTCCCCCTGTGTTCCGAGGGGTGGGAATTAGTAGCAAATGTAAATGTAATCAAGGGCACCACCATGCTCTTAACTTGGCAAGTGAAAGCCATTTAGGTCTTCCATCATGTGGCAAGGCCAGTCGGCATTACCAAAGAGGCTTAGGGAGAGACTGATTGCCAGCTGACGTTTTTTTTCCACACTTGACTCATTTGAAAAAAAGCAGTCTTGCTCTTAATGTCACATGTAGGTAGATTCAAGGAGAATGATGCTGGTGAAAGTCAACATTGGTGCTTTTCTACGAGATGAGTTGCCTAGAGATAGCAAAAATATAAAAATGTGGCAGGTCCACCTCTATAAATCCACTCAGACATAGAGGCACATGCACAAAGAGAGACATGTTCACAGCATTGCTGTGTACAGTAGGGAAAAAAGAGGAAACAGATTTAACACAATAAGAGGCAATAGTCAAAGACACATGGTATGCAAATAAAATTAACACAATTATTTAAGATAATTACATACCTCAGATGTTTGATACATTTGAGAATATTTGAAATCAAGAGCATCTTGTAAAGTAAATTTTATATAAAATGTATTCATGCAACAAATGTTTATTGAGTATATACTAAGTAAGAGGTCACTTGCTTTTAAGTAGTAAGCAGTTGTTGCTCTTGGAGAGGACCTGGTTCTGTTCCCAGCATCCATATGGTGGCTCACCACCATCTGGAACTCCAGTTTCAGGGGATCAGCTTGATTATAAATCCACATCATAATCCATATCATAAATACTTCATAATCTACACTAGAGTCTCTGCACAGCTGCACAACTCTGCCACTGTAATATGAAAAAAACATAGCACTAGGTAATATGTAAACAAATGGGCTCCAATAAAACTTTATTGACACAAAAAAGGGGGGTGGGATGCTGAATGAACTCAGGTGCTGCTGATAACTGGCTGAACTCTATTCCAGACAATTGGAATATACAAATAAAATAAAGTACACATTCAGTTCTAGCATCATGGATTATATGCTATATAGTTGTTTATTTGCATATATGAGCAACAGATTGCTCCTAGGGTAGATGTTCACCAGTCACCAATAAGTAAATCACTGGGGACTGAGTCAGACCCTAGGATGTAAACACAAGAGATGTGTCCTCTGCCCTTACTCAACTCATGATCTTGTGAAGATGACAGATGAGAAAGCCAATAAAAACAATACCTACAACATGTTAAAACTGATAACAAGGAACAGGGGTAATCAGCATGTTTGTACCTGCGTGATGAAACGCCTAATGAGTTTTCCTTTCTTTCCCCTGCCATTTGAAGGCACTGTAATAAGTATATATTATTGTTTCAAAAACAATAAAACTAGTCTTAAAAAGTTGTAACTAATGAAAAAGGATAAAGTTGATTTGTATTTTCTTCTGAATACGTAATCCTTGTGGATTTAGAACTGCATCTGCTCTGTGGTTTTATAGGAGGGATCAGTTGTTTTGAAAATGTCTGTCTTAAATAGTCTTACTATTCCCTGAAGAAACACACAAACAAAAGTCTTTGTCTTTGGAATATGGATGAGGAACACAGTGAGGGACCAAAGAACCCTAATTATCCATTCACTCCTGAATTTCAAATGCATAACCAAGAGCTTATGGAGATATATAAAAAGTAATAATACAAAGACTTCAATCTTTTGATAACAATGGTTCTTAAAAAATTACTTTTATTTCCATTTGGAAAGGAAATTGCACAAAAACAAAAACAGTATTCTTCACCCAAAGCAAAACCCAGCCTTGGCCCTCCATTCTGGGAAGTCTTTTCTGTTGTGTTTCTGTTTATAGATGAGTCTGGCCAATCTTTGGTGGGGGGCTGACCATGATCTAGGTGGGAACTTTGGGTATCACTTGATCTCATAACTGACTCCAACTACATGGGCAATCAATCAAGTACACTAGGCACACTAAAAACTAGGTATCATGAGACTGGAAAGATGGCCCAGTGGTTTAAGAGCACTTGTTACTCTTGGAGAGGACCCAATTCAGTTTCCAGTATCCACACAGTGGCTTAAAATCATCTGCAACTCTAGTTCCAGGAGATCCAATGACCTCTTCTGAACTCCTCAGGCATGTGGTGCACATACATGCATGCAGGCAAAATACATAATATAAAAAAATTAGTAAATTAAAAAAAATTTTAATCGAATTCCCTGGTTGGCAATACTGCAAGAAACATTTCAACAATAATGATTCCTGGACCCTCCAAATTCTGTCTTTTGATGACTGCTTCTAACCCATGTCCTTTCCCTGTGATAAGGCATAGCACTGAGTCCTACATAGTGGCTTCAGTGAGTTTTGTGACTCTTTCTAATGAATTGTGGAACCAGAGGATATTTGAGGGAACTCCCTTGTCTTAGTTAGGGTTTCTATTGCTGTGAAGAGACACCATGGCCATAGCGACTCTTATAAAGAAAAACATTTCATGGAGGTGGCAGCTTACAGTTCAGAGATTTAGTCCATTATCACCATGGCAGCATGCAGGCAGACATGTTACCAGTGAAGGAGCTGCTACATCTTGATCCCACAAGCAACAGGAAATGGTCTGTCTCACTGGCCATGGCTTGAGCATATATATGAGACCTCAGAGTCTACCTCCACAGTGACACACTTACTCCAAAAAGGCCACACCTCCTAATAGTGCCACTCTCTTTGGGGACCATTTGCTGTGGGATGTCTTTCTGTATGCTGTGAATATGTGTTGCTCTGACTGGTTGATAAATAAAGCTTCACTGGCCTATGGCAAGGCAGCTTAGAGGCAGGCAGGAAATCCAAGCAAATAGACAGAGAGAAGAAAGGAGAGGAGAGGGAGACACCAGCCACCGCCAAAGGAGCAGCAAGATGCCAGCAGACCAGTAATGCCACAGCCACATGGCAACTTATAGATTAATAGAAATGGGTTAAGTTATAAGAGCTAGCTAGCAAGAAGCCTGCCATAGGCCATATAATTGGTAATTAATATAAGCCTCTGAATGATTATTTTATAAGTGGCTGCAGGACCGCGGGGCTGGACAGGGCTGGATGGTACCAGAGAAAATTCCAGCTACAACCATTTTCTTTCAAACCACCACATTCCACTCCCTGGTCCCCTAAGGCGTGCAGCCATATCATAATGCAAAAATGTATTCAGTCCAACTTCAAAAGTACCATAGTCTGTAACAGTCTCAAACTTATTTAAAAGTGTAAAGTTCAAAGTCTCTTCTAAGATTCATGCAATCTCCTAACATGTAATACCCTGTAAAATCAAAGTCAAAAAGCAGATCACATACTTCTAACATATAATGGCACAGGATATACATTACTATACCAAAAGTAGGGATGGGGGCATAGTGAGGAAATACTGGACCAAAGCAAGACCGAACCAGGTGGACAAACTCCAAACTCTATATCTCTATGTCTTATGTCAAAATGCTCTTCAAATCTCCAACTCCTTTCAGCTTTGTTGACTGCAACACACTTCTTTCTCTTGGACTGGTTCGACTTCCTGTTAGCAGCTTCCCTTGGCAGGTATCTCATGGCTCTGGCATCTAACATCTTGGGGGTCTCCAAGGTAATCCAGGCTTCACCTTCACAGCTTCACACAATGGCCTCTGTAGGCCTCCATTCAGGGACACCCCTCTAAACACAGGCTTTTCTCTGTCCCATTCTGCAGCTGCTTCCCAAATTATCACACAGAGGCTTATATTAATTATGAATGTTTGGCCATTAGCTCAGGCTTGGTTACGAACTCTTACACTTAAATTAACCCATAATTCTTACCTATGTTTAGCCACATGGCTCATGGCTTGCTACCTCATTTTATATGTACCCTGCTTGCCCAGCAGCTGGCTGGCATCTGCTGACTCCACCCTTCCTCTTCCTTTATCTCCATTTAGCTTTCCCACCCAGCCTTATTCTACCTGGTTATAGGCCAAATCAGCTTTTATTATCCACCAATGAGAGCAACACATATTCATAACGTACAGAAGGACCCTCCCACAGCACACCCCTGACACATACCTGACCTCAGCAGCTTTCCTTAGTTTCAGAGGAAGGTTCCATAATACTTTTCTTCTATCCTTGAAGCCAGAACCACATGGCCAAAGCTACCAAGTTCTGCTGATTACTGGGGCTGGAACATGGCTGCCTTGTTCAATGACGTCTTCACCTGCTTTGTTTCCTTCACTGCCTAAGCCTGGCTGTCCTGGAACTCGCTCTGTAGACCAGGCTGGCCTCAATCTCAGAGATCTACCAGCCTCTGCCTTCCCAGTGCTGGGATTAAAGGCATGCACCACCGCATCCAGCTCTAAACTTTTCTTTAATTCCTTTACACAAGTAATTGGAAATTTATCTGGGTCGGATCTTGTCCTGAGGTCACCACTCCCTCTATTCCACTTCTTACTCTGTTTATCTCCTTGAACATAGACCTTAGTTCCATTCCACTTCTTGGTGCTCCTTTATTGTTTTAACTTTAGCACAGTGGCTGCATCTTAATCTACTGCTAGTTCAGCCAGCAACGGTGACTCCGCAGTTAGCGGCCTGCTTCTCTGGCAGCAGCCTGGGCCGCTCAGACTGCAGCCTGGTGGGAATTCTGTTCCCACAGGCACTGGCTCTGCAGCTGCCTCTAAAGGTAGCTTTAACTACATCTCCATTGTTCTATTTATAAACAAAACTCAAAGGCTGGTGTGAAAACCTGATAGCTCAGAGAGGTTGGGTAGCACCTAGCTAAACTTCTCTCCTTGCCCGTGTCTCCCAAAGAGAGCAAGCATTCTTCTACTCTGCCAAACAAACAAACAAAAAAAGCCTCACCACTCCAAATCCCTCCCTACTACTTCTGGTGCATCTTTATCTCTTCAAGATGTCCTCTGATGCTATGTTATTACTTTCTGTTAAATAATTGCAAACTCAGCCTCCTGACCCAAGGTTAATTTTGTTTAATTAATGCAAATGCAAACTCGGGGTTCACACTGTGATTGACTACCCCCCAACACTCCTTTTCTCCTCAAATTGTTCTTTCTCATTATAAATCTTTATAAGCATGAACACTAGTAACCACATGACAGAGTCTATACTAGGCTGTTTCGAGATTTCCTCTGCCAATGGAATTAATGCAAAACTCTTCACTTCAGCCTCAGGCAGACTCTTTGGACAAGGGCAAAAGGCAGCCACAGTCTTCACCAAAATACCGTGATCTCTAAGCTAGGTATTAGTATTCTTCTCCTCTGAAGCCACTTTCTTGAGCCAGCCCTCCCCCCCCCACAGTTCAAATCACCCTCAGCACCACTGTCTTCTATGCTCTTACTAGGATGGCCCATTAAAAAACACTTAAAGCATTCAACTGTTTTTCTAATCCAGAGTTCCAAAGTCCATATTCCTTCAGGCAAAAACAAGGTCTGCTCTATCACAGCAATATCCCAGTTCCTGATACCAACTTCTGTCTTAGTTTGGGTTTCTATAGTTGTGAAGAGATACCACGACCACAGCGACTCTTATAAAGGAAAATATTTCATTGAGGTGGCAGCTGACAGTTCACAAGTTTAGTCCATTATCATGATGGTGGGGAACATGACAGCATGCAGGCAGACATGATGCTGGAGGAGTTGCTCCATCTTGATCCTACAGGCTAAGGGAGGTGGTCTGTCTCACTGGATGTGGCTTGAGTATATATGAGCCCACCTCCAGTGGCACACTTAATCCAACAAGTCTACACTTCCTCCAACAAGGCCACCCCTCCTAATAGTGCCACTCCCTTTGGGGGCCATTTTCTTTCAAACTACCACACCCACGAACTTGCAGTGAGCATCTAGGATCCTATGTGAAGAACTAGGTTTGCAACTAGAGACCTAGGCCAGGGGCTCAGCTGCGGTTCTTTCATGAAGTCAGGTGTGTCTACTCGGAACAAAGAAAATGAGATGACAAGCACTCACCTGCTCTCCAGGGTCCACACATGAGCTTTAGGTTCAATGGAGGAAGAATTAGGCTAGAGAGGATGGAATATGTGCGGGTAAGTGGTATTGGTAAAATTGTGTCTCCTTCACCATCATCTCAGTTGTTTGCCTCACAGTCTCACTGATCCTCAGAGGAAGTGTTGTCATTGGGTGATCTGTCTGGGAGACTCTGCTGTTCTTGGAATCCAAGGTGACACCTGGCTTGGGACAGTGACTGGAGATTTCTCCACTCCATGAAACCTAGCACAGGACATGTGAAAGTTCACAGATGTCCTTAAAAACCTCATGCCTTTAGCCTTGAGACAGGTGAGCTGGTTTAGTAAATCGAGGGCTAGTCAACTGTTAATCACCTACTTTTAGATAGACACTCCTTTAATGATTAACACATATTCATGCAGAGATGAACAGGAATCTAACTCCACGCTAGACAAAGCGGACAGATGCAAAAGACATCTCTAGGTACCTGATACATGTCCTTAGACCTTGCAGTTTGTCCCACTACATGCAGGGAACATTAAGAGACAATGGAGGAAAAGGCAGTGGACCATTGAGACCGACTCTCAAATCTGCAGCAGTAACCCTGGGCGCCTTTCTCCTGTTGCTTCCCCTGGGTCCAGACATCACTCATCACGTTTAAAAGATGGAATAAGGGCCCCATACATTCATAGCTGACAAATGGGCTCCCTCACCTACAAAAGCCACAGCAAACACTGTCCTACTTTACCTGTGACTTTGCATTGTGGGGAAAAACAAACAAACAAACAACTTTTTCTCCCCTAAAATATACAAAGCGAAGAAGAGGCTGCAGAGGTGGTTCGGCACTTCAGACCATGTGCTGAGCAAGCATGAGGACCTACATTTGCATCCCCAGCACCTACAGGGATAGCAAGGCTGAGTGAACACCTCCAACACCCGTGCTGGGGCCGGGGGGCGCAGAGACTGGAGGACTGCTAGGGTTTGCTGTCCACTAGCCTAGCTTCAGGGGCAGGGAGAGACCCTCTCTCCATGAAATAAAGTGGAGAGGAATAGAGAATCACATCCAGTATCCTACCTTCCCTGCCTACGTTCATGCACGCACACACACACATCACACACACACACACACACACACACACACACACACACACACATACACACACACATCACTGCACTTTCTTACTCCAAAGAACACATTTAGCCAAAACATTTGGCCAACAGCTTTTAAGTAAATGAAAAGCACACTTCCAATGTATTTTCTAATTTAGTCCTTTTAAAAAATTGTGTTTCTGTACGTGTGAGGCCTCATGTGCAGTCTCTAGAAGCAATAATAACAGCAGCAGCAGCAGCAAACCTGTTTCCTAGCATGACCGGGCTATGTAGCATGACTGTACATAAAAGAGTTTAAAAAAAATCTCCTAACATTTTAAGGAGGTTTACAATTCTGCCTTTAGCTCCATGTTGCCAGTGATCAGGGACTGAACACACCTGGATTAAGTACAGTCTGTTTTTCTTTGTTCACAAGAACCCCAGAGACTCCGCCGTTGCAGACGCCAAGTGAGCGAGCACAGCTTAACCTCTTAGGAACAACACCCGGCTTTCCACAGCCGCAGTGTCTGGTCTAGCTTGAAGGTATAAAAACTTGACGCAATATTTAAGGCTTACTCTATCATTTCCTGAGATTGCCCTTGTAGCTCCAATAGTCATAAGTCCTGGGTTTTCCAGTCTGCTTTCTTCATATGAAAAAATAACTTAGACAAATGAACAGCCTGGTCCTCCAATAACAACAGCTAAGTCTAGAAAGCAAACATGTCTCTCCCTTAACTGCGGTTCTTCTCCAGGAGTCGTCTCTTACTCCCTTTGAGGGTTTACAAGCATCACAGAGTCAACCTCTAAAAACTCAGTCGAGTTCTGGGTTTCTCCTTGACCCCAGCTCCAGTGCCTGGCACTTGAAAAGATCAGGTGCAATTCAATTATGAAGCCGTGCCTGACTTTTTGAAGTGTAAATCCACCGCACTTGAAAATGGCAAGTGTAAAATCCATTCTTAAAAAGCACTTGACATTTTCACATCCGGCTTTACAGCCGTGGAAATGTGAGGATGCTCACCAGAGACAGCCGAGAGAAGCTTTAAAAAGAAGAAAGAAAGGGGGTTCTAATATTTGATCAGAAGCGGAGTCTAATTTTTGGCTCTCTGAGTAGAAAATAAGAACTTCTTTATTAGCTTGGCTTTGTAAAGCTCATCTCTGTGAACCAACTTTTTTTTTTCCCTGAGGATGCCTAACTGCTGGTTTATATGCTTAAGTTTTCCTGCCTTTCTCTTCATTAGGACTCAGGGTCAGTCTGCCTTTCTGTGCACACAGATTTCCTAGGTCACCCCACTGTCTTTGTTCCATACTTCCATCATGAAATCAATGTATGGACCCGGTGATTGACAACCTGTGTCTGGAACAGACCACACAGGAAATTTGTGGACCATACGGTCTGTGTTGAGGGTTGTCACAGCCTGGAAGCAGCCGCAGGCAATACATAAACAAATGAGCTTGATGTGTTTATTAAGACAATCATTTATTGGCACTGAAATTTTAATTTCATATGATTCCTCATTATCATATTATTCATCTTTTGAGTATTCTTAATTCTTGAAAACAGTGGAAGCCATTCTTACTAGGTAGTCTGGAGGATGGATTTGGCTCTGGGTCGCATTTTGCCAACTCCTGTGTGATAGTTAATCTTCATTGGCAATTTGACTAAATTTAGAATCATCTAGAAGACACTCCTCTAGGCATGTCTAATGGGTGTTTCCAGAGAGGTTTATCCAAAAAGAAAAGACCTGCATTGAATGCAAGCAGCACCATCCACAGGCTACAATTCCAAATTGAACAAAAAGAAGGCATGCTGGAAGGTTTTATGTCAACTTGACTTCAAACAGCTACAGTCAGTTGGGAAGGGGGAACTTCTATTGAGGAAATCTCCCCAGGAGATTGGCCTGTGGGCAAGCCTGTGGTGCATTTTCTTGATTGATGATTGATGTGGGAGGGCCCAGATCACTGTGGACGGTACCACTTCTGGTCAGGTGGTCTTGGGGTGTATAAGAAATCAAGTTGAACAAGTCATGGTGAGCAATCCTGTAAACAGTGTTATTCCAAGGTCATTGCTTCAAGTCCTGCCTCCAAGTTCCTCCCTTGAGTTCCTGCCCTGACTTCCCTTGGTGTTGGACTGTGACCAGAGAGATGTAAGCCAGAACAAACCTCTTCCTCCCTGAGCTGCTTTTGGTCATGATATGTGTCACAGTAATAGAAACCCAACTAAGACAAAGCAGGGAAGGAGAAAGGGAGCTCAGGACCAGCATTCTGTCCTAACTTCCTTATTGAGGACAGTGTGACAACAGTCTCATGCCCCTGTACAGTGCCTTCCTCTCTATGAGATGGAGCAAAAACAAACCCTTCCTTAGGCTGCTTTGGTCACAGCAACAACAAAAGTAACTAATACACGCCATCAGAAATGGAGAAACTGATTTACCATACTTAAGTGCAAATGTCCCGATGTGTCCCCCACTCTTGAAGAGGAAATCCATTGGGGATCCTGGATTTTGAGTACCGTTATTGTTGCAAATGAACTGTTCGATCACATACGTGGTCAGGAGGCTGGTCATCCTACGGAAGTCAGCTCTGCCTCACACTCGCCCAGGAGCGCCAGCTCTATCCCCAAGCCACTTTGTATGGTACAATTAAATTTCATAGCAGCAGCAGCAGCAGCAGCAGCAGCATGTAGGGCCATTCCAAACACAGGATCTCAGACTGTGTTTCTGAATCAGCTTCGTTGAGTCTTCTCTGATCGGAAAGTTTGCATATTATGTGGATCTCCTTACAGGAAGAAGAGAGAAGAGGTAAATCCACAGAGAGAGAAAGCAGATAAGTGACTGGCAAGGCCGGGTGGACTGGGGGGGCGGGTGACTGCTTGGTGGGCATCAGGTCTCCCTGGTGGTAAGGTGACAGCCTCACAACACTGGAAAGATGCTAAAAGATACTGAAAATGGTTCACGATTAATTTCATGTTCGATTTTACCTCAATAAAAAGTGTCCCCCAAAAGCTTCATTTTTAAGAAGCTTTTCTAGTGACTGATGGATACATTAAAGTTAGAGAAACAACCTCTAACAGATTTTTAAAAGGAGCAGGCAATTTACATCTGGCTGAAAGGAACAATGGGTTTTATATGAAGGAAAGTCACTCCATTGACACTAATGCATTTGGTATCATAATAATTAATGGATACCTAAATATCATTGACATATTTTTAAACCCCTGGTATGGATATTGTTAAGAGTCCACTTTAAACTTTTGTCGTGGGCTTTCTATATATTCAGTAGAGAAATTGCTAATGCCAAAAAGATATCAAATGTCTTTTACCCATTAAATCCGAGTTTATGGGACGCTTGTCTTGCTCCCCGGCTCCACTATTTCTTCCTATTATTTATTCAACTCTAACATTCTTCAAATTTCCTCAACTTTCACAGATTAACTCTCCAGAAGAAGTGTTGCCCTACTTGATATTCAGTATATATTTTCTGGTGACAGCTTTATGGTACAATTAAATTTCATACATTTTTTCAGCCTGCCTTGAATATGCATTAGAAATCCAACCATCATAATTCTAAACCAATTGGCTTGATTTAACTATTGAAGCTCCCTTCTCACATGGCCACAGCATTTCCACCCATTCCGTGCCTACACACACTCCATCCACCTGCCCAAAGTTATTGACTGTGTGCTGGCAATGAAGGAAAGAAACGGAGCCCTGGCATTGGAAACAGAATTTCCATTAGAAAGCACTTTGAAGGATTCTGAACTTTAATCTGCTACACTACAGTGATGCCAGCTTAAGCCAGGTCACAGAGGAAACGGAAATGTGATTAGCAACAGCAGCAGATTGGACGCTATTATCAGAGTTTAACATGCAAGAAATTGTTATCAGAACTTAACACAGGAGAAAAAACCCTGATGTTTCGATGGACTGAGTAACTTAATAAGGCTCATTTGGATGCAAAAATAAATGAGCATCAAGTTAACATTAACTTTTAATGCTTGCCATTTTATGTTAATTCGTATTTTTAAATTATGGCTGATTCTTTGCAATCAGTCTATGGCTAATTATATCTCCAACATGTAAATCTGATGGAACGCTGGGACCAAAGAACAACAACAACAACAAAAAAAAAATCCAACAAAGACCTTGGAGACTCAGAACTGTCACTCTATTGATGGCCAAAATTCCAGTCGTCAGAGAAAACCAGGCTTGGAACAACTGTTACCATTCTTCCTCAGCAATCAAAGCTGGGTTTGCTTAACCATGGTAACCATATTGATGTATCTTGTTTGCAGATGTTCCTGCTGGTATTTTTCTTTGTAACTGATGGCTCTGCCCTGAGGCTCAAGAAAGATCTCTGTGTAAGGTAGATGCAGACTGGATTTTAAGAAATGAATCTAAATACATCTAAATTATGAAATGTGGTATTCAGTACTTTCTAACTCCCAACATTGAGTCTCCTTGCTCTTCAATAGCAAGTAAAACAATATCCAGATCAACCCTGTGAGGAAGTGTCCTAAGGGCTTACATTCCATTAACAGAAAATGATACCAACTATAGTGAGGGTCTTCCCTACACTAGGCACTTATGCTCCATAATAGCCACTCTTGGGAAAACTGGAAGCCAGCTACTAAAGTAACCAAACTAGAAAACAACAAAAGTAGAGTGTCTGATTGGGTTGATCTGGTAGATATGGACTGTTTAAACCGAAAAACACTTAACAAGTATCTGTGTGTCCACCAATTAATTGTTCACTGTAAGAATCCAATTTCTCTGTTTCACTGGTGAAAACACTGAAGCCTAGAAAATGTAAGTAATCCGTCTAAGTCATCTCAGCCACAGTGGCCTGCCTGCTGCACCAACATCCTTCTTCCGTATCAGGACAACAGAGTTTGAAAGTGCCCTGGATTGTAGGAGATCCTGGTCCCAGAGTGATTAAGATCCAACAGGCCTGGGATGGGTGAGACTCTTCAATCATGGGGCCCAAGGGCAATATGACATGCCCAAGGCTAATGGAATTGGTAGAAATTTCTCAGAGTTCCAGTTGGAGAAATACTGCTTCCTTATTGGTAAGGTGACTCAGTGGCTACACAGAAAACCCACCTCCCAGGAACTCTCCCCAGTCCCTGGCAAACTGGGACAGCCACTCTTAGTTTCTTTTCCTTTCTTCTTGTTGTTGTTGTTGTTGTTGTCATTGTTTTTTGAGACAGGGTTTCTCTGTGTAGCTTTGGCACCTTTCCTGGAACTCACTCTGTAGCCCAGGCTGACCTCGAACTCACAGAGATCCGCCTGTCTCTGCCTCCCGTGTGCTGGGATTAAAGGCGTGCACAGTGGTGGCTGACTCCGTTTCTTTGCACACCCTGGATCATAGAATGGGGGAGAAAAAACACAAGATGAGTGAGGAAGAAAGAGGCAAAGAATGCCAGTGATCTGAAGAAGGCAGGCAGGACTGTGCCTGTGCACAGGTTCTACCAAGCAGGGAAGCCTCATGCTGGTTTCATGGTCTTCATCATAACACATGTGGGATGCCATGAAAAACCAAATCTTCAAATCATAGTCCTAGACGAGGGGGAAGAATCCTCGGTCCATGGTAAGATCATAGAAGAAAACTTCCCCAAAACTAAGGAAAGACACACCTGTACAGAACACAAGGAACACAGACCACCAAATAGATAAGGCCAGAAAAGAAAAACTCCAGGGCATATTATAGTTAAAACCCAATATATACAGAACAAAGAAAAAGTATTGAAAACTGCAAGGAAAAAAAACATACAAGCCACATAGAAAACTCACTGGATAACATCTGATTTCTCAATGGAACTTGGAAAGCCAGAATCTGAAACAATGAATTTCAGTCCTACAAAACCATAAAGGCCAACCTAGACTAATGTACCTAGCAAAACTATCTGCCATAGTTGAAGGAGAAAATATTTCCATAATATAACAGATCTCAGTGTCCAGCTATACCTACCATGTCTGCTACCTATGGCTATGCTGTCCCCACAATTATAGAGCCTAACCCTCTAGAACCCTAATCTCAAAGAAAGCAACCCTAAGTCAAATTCTTAGGTTCCTGAAAGTTCATGAAAGCTTTAAATTCACCATGTCAGTTAAAAAACCACTCGCCCTAAATTAACATTCTATGGAGTAATCAATAAATATAGGTGTGCAACCAGTTTCAACTGGAGGAGAGAGATGAAAAGCAGGCATCAGAAATCTGTCAGTCAAGAGTTAGGGCAGTCTTCTCTAGCAAAGCAGAAGATGAATGTGGAGAAACAGAACTTTCAACTACTTTATATATTTGCCCCCAGTGACGCTGCTTCCCTACATGTGAGTAAGGCTAGGAGCCACTGTGCTCAGAATGTTTGGTTCTGATGTTGTTTTGTTTTGTTTTGGTGGCAGAGGTAGGGGGGTTGAGTTGATTTGTCTTGCCAATGGCTGGAGGCAGTTCTGCCTGGCTTGATTTATGAAAGAGATTGAAGCATATTTTCTTGCAACACTGCATCTCTCCCGGAGGATTTGTTAATTGAGGTATCACCTCTCAAGAATCATTGAGTAAAACTAATATACTACGTTGCCTGTTTCTGATTTCCACCAGGGCAATTACTTCAAAATATGTATGAGAGGGAAGACCAGGCTCTTGAGCACGTCAAATAAGAAGCAGTTCGTTCAGGACCAGGCGGGAGGAGGTTGATTTCCCTAATTTACACACTGGAATTAGACGTTATTTCATTTCTTTATCCTATTTCTAGAAATGAAATCATAAATTCCCCCTGACAGGTTAGCACAGATTGGTTTTAAGTGTTCATAATTCAGTTGTCTTTGGGTTGTCTGACCAGCAGCCAGCTGAAGTTCATCATATAACTCGGAACGCCCCAAATTTAACATTTCATCCTTTTAACATTTCTGAGATAGTCACAATATAGAAGCATCCTAAAAGAACCTAACATACATTGTGGGGGTTCATGGACCCTAGGAAAGGTGGAAATGGAGGTCCTTAAGTATATACTTGTGACTGTCTAGTGGAAATCCAACAGTACGTCTCTGCACAGGCCAACACCAAAAGATGTGTGTTCCTGTCTGGCTATATCATCTAAACATTCTGGCTGACAGTCATTTGTTGATGATGATGAATAACAAGTTAGTTCTTGAGAAAGTCATTTAGTGGGCAGAATATTTTAAAATCAGGGACCATGAGAAAAGTGTCAGCTGCAATACTAAGCAGGTTCTTGGTACCAAGGAGCCTCTGGAAACCTGGTATATACTCTTTTAAAAACAGCAGAAGGGGGCAGAGAGATGTCTCAGTGGTTAAGAGTACAGGCTGCTCTTCCAAAGGACCTGGGTTCAATTCCCAGCATCCACATGGCAGCTCACAACTGCCTGTAACTCCAGTTCCAGGAGATCTGACATCTTCACATCAATGTACATAAAAAAAAAATATGGATAAAGAGTGTCAATTTAAAAAAAACACGACAAAAAATGGTGAGTCCTTTATTTTCTCCTTTGGAATTGTCTTAATAGATTTGTTTTAATTAAGTTTATTGAAAAATTAAAAAGTACTGAGATTTCATATACAGAACCCTGTCCTTAAGTACCCACTGCCTTTGACGGCAAAGCTATTCCAGGATATGTCCTGCTTGCCCGTCCCTGATCTTGGGTTCTCATCTCATCCCCTGTCACCCCCACCTGTGACCCAGAATGAACCACACCGGAGAGGAAGCTTCCTAAGACAGACCCTCTGGCAGTCTACACCACCCAAAGGATTTGCATCTTGACATGCTTTCTTAAGCAACCGTAACTTAGATTCCATAAGCAGATATTAGTAGCTGGTATTTTTCTCTCTGTTCACCGGAGAGGCTCTTAGCCTAGCATGAAAAAACCCTAGAGAAGCTGGAGGAAGAACTGGGTTAGTGAACCTTCCTGAATTGGGGCTTTGCCAAGCGACTGCCAGGCTTGTTTGACTCAAACCCAGTCTTATTGAAAAATCAACTTTGAATGTGTTGATTTTGATTAACTATCAAAGTTAAAGAAAAAAAAGGCTTAAGCAGGGAGAGGGGACATCAAGATAACTATGTATGACAAGCCATAAGAAAATTTAATTCGGACTGGAGAGATGGCTCAGGGGTTAAGAGCATGGGCTGCTCTTCCAGAGGTCCTGAGTTCAATTCCCAGCACCCACATGGTGGCTCCCAACCATCTATAGTGGGATCTGATGCCCTCTTCTGGCATAAAGGTGTAGATGCAGATAGAACACTCATATACATAAAATAAACAAATCTAAAAGGAAAAGAAAATTTGATGCTTGATAAGCAAATTGAAAATGAAAACTTTAGAAAGAGTTTGAATGGATTTATCAGACAGGGATGGACAAAGCTGTTCTCAGTGCCAGATGAGGAAGGTGAGCTCCCTGAGTTGTTGGTCAGGGAGGTTGTTTTTCTGTGAGAGCTAGAAGGTAAGCCCTGTTGCTGGAAACGCCACATACCTCTGTTGTAAGACAGACAAAAAAATCAAACTGGAATTGGGCTGGAAAGCTTCCTCTCTGCTGGCTAGCCCTCACAATGCCTACAAGGGGGCCGGGGGGGCGGGGTTGTCACTAGTCTGACTCAGCTATGTGAGCAACAACATTGACCTGGCAGGCATGCTGTGCCCACAGATATAACAGTGACAAGTCCGTTATGTGAGTAAGTGATCACTGTCTGGTGGGATTTAATATTGGCTCCACAGGAGAGAACTCACTTCTGGTCCTGTAAACCTAGTCAAAGCCTACGGCTGGGTACAGGGTGCTGTTTTCCTAAATGGACATGGTGTGTCCATCACAAAGCCCTCTGTGTAACTATGTTTATATCCATAGATCAGTTCTGCTGTTATCCATGGTGACAGAAGTTGCTTTTCCTTTGCAGTAGACAGCAGTAACTACAGAGAGGCATAACTGAGCACAATGATAAGAAAAAGTGGCTGAATACTCCATAAATGGTGCGTCTATATCTCCCTCTCCAAAGCTCAAGGAATATCATAGAAGAAGAAGAAAGAAGGTAAGAACCAGAGGATTTCCAGGAGTGGTCTCATACACACACACACACACACACACACACACACACACACACACATACACACACACATTTTTAATCCCCACACTAGGAAGCAGAGGCAGGAGGATCTCTGAATTCCAGACTAAACCTGGTCTACACAACAATTTTCAGGCCAATCAGGGATACCTAAAGAGGCCCTGTTTAAAAAGAAAGAACCAAAGAAAAAGAAGAAAGAAAGAGAGAAAGAGAGAGAGAGAGAGAGAGAGAGAGAGAGAGAGAGAGAGAGAAAGGAAGGAAGGAAGGAAGGAAGGAAGGAAGGAAGGAAGGAAAAGAAAGGAAGGAGAGAGAAAGAGAAAGAGAGAGAGAGGGAGGGAGGAAGGAAGGAAGGAAGGAAGGAAGGAAGGAAGAAACCAGAGGGGAGGGGAGGAGGGTAGGTGGTTATGGAATGCTGTCTTCAACGCACAGCATGACTGTTGCACTCTGAACTCGAAGCAGCCATAATGATCTGCACAAGTTTGGGCCTATCAACATCTGTCACGCCTGCAGGATGGGTTGATGAGGCCCTCCCCCCCGCCCCCCAGAATCTACAGGTAGTTAATGGTTGATAAGAGAGGAAGAGACAATGTCTGCAGTAGTGTAGCCATTCTTGAAGTACCTGTGTTTGCATAAACACCCCCTCCCCCACACTCCTGTCTACAACTGTATTTAAACTCTGGGGGTCACAGAGGAGTTGGTTATTAGGAAAGGGACTGGTTGGGAAGATAAGGCTCAGAGAAGTGGGAGGCAACAAGAGTGGGAATAAGAATGAATACGATCAAATACAACATATACAAAAATCATAATTAAACCTGCTATATAGTTAATATGTGCTAATCAGAATAAAAGAAATAACAAAATGGCAGGGAATCAGGAAAGAGGCAGGGATGGGCCACAGAAAGCAACTGAGCCTTTATGAAAAGTGTTAACCGAAACAGGGCACAAAGCAAGCATCTCATTAACACTCCCCCAAACCGAAATACTTCCTAAAGACTGCCCCACTATGTTCCTCTCACAGCACCGTGTAAGTCGACAGAAACAAGCTCACCTGGGTGTCCTTGGCTGTGGTGTGTGAGGAAGACGACCAGCTTTCTCTCATCCCTTGTGAGAAATCAGACATGTGCCACCGTAGACACTGCAGGTCCAAATGGACTAGAAAGCTCTGTCTACCATGTTTTATTCCTTTTTTCAAATAGTAAATACAACTACTTTTCTTTATCATTATTTTTTTTTAGCCATACTTTTGCTTTGTCTGTTTGTTGTTGTTGTTGTTGTTTGGGTTTTTTTCCAGACAGGGTTTCTCTGTGTGGCTTTGGAGCCTATCCTGGAACTTGCTCTGTAGACCAGGCTGGCCTCGAACTCACAGAGATCCGCCCACCTCTGCCTCCTGAGGGCCAGGATTAAAGGTGTGCGCCACCACCACCTGGTGCTTTGTCTGTTTCTATATTGCCTTTATTCCACGTGCAAGGAAGTGCATGAGGGATTTCAGAATGGGCGAGTGGCATCTGGGACCTGTGTGGAAGAAGATAACTAGCTGTGATAAAGATATACCAGGTGATGGAGAGGAGGGGCAGCTTCTTTCCAGAGGCAGAGGAAGGTCAGAGGACCAGTGAGCACCAGTTAGTTCCTGATAGAAAGGAAAATTGGGGAGGGGAAAATGGTTCAATGAGCCCACTGCCATGCTGTTCCTGCCATTATGGACTCTAGGCATGTATGGAGGAAAGTTTGTCATCAGTCACATATGGTTTCCAGACTGGAGCTAAGAGACAAGGCATGACTTCCCAGGAGGTGGTATAATCAGTTCATAATAAAGCTAGAATTCCACATCAGTGTATCTGGTTAACTTTAGGCTGACTGTTCTGTCTATGTCCTAATCTGACTATTACCCTGCTCTCTTCTCATCCTGTCTTTTCCTCTCACAAAAGGCTTTGCCCCAGTACACTCTCACACTCCTAACTCCTTGTAAGACCCAACTGATACATATACTCTACAGTTGTTCTCAGAGTAAGGTCCCCTACTGTAGCTAGAGTTTTCCTGCCTGGCCCACAGTTAGGGCAAATCTCTCTCACCTGCCAGTCCCACAGCCTCTCAGACCCAACCAAGTAAACACAGAGACTTATGTTGCTTTCAAACTGTATGGCTGTGGCAGGCTTCTTGCTAACTGTTCTTACAGCTTAAATTAATCCATTTCCATTCATCTATACCTTGCCACATGGCTCGTAGCTTACCGGCATCTTCACATGCTGTTTGTCATCATGGCGGCTGGCAGTGTCTCTCTGACTCAGCCTTCCACTTCCCAGCTTTATTCTCTTCCTTGTCCCGCCTATACTTCCTGCCTAGCCACTGGCCAATCAGTGTTTTATTTATTGACTAATCAGCAACACATTTGCCATACAGAACATCCCACAGCACTTGAATGGAAATGGATTAATTTAAGCTGTAAGAACAGTTAGCAAGAAGCCTGCCACAGCCATACAGTTTGTAACCAATATAAGTCTCTGTGTTTACTTGGTCAGGTCTGAGCGGCTATGGGACTGACAGGTGAGAGAGATTTGCCCTAACTGTGGGCCAGGCAGGAAAACTCTAGCTACAAATGGCGCCCAACGTGGGGCAAGAGTTTCTACCTAAAAACTGAGAAAAAAGATTCTAAAACGGAGCTAAGAACAGTTCCTAATTGTCTCTCTCAAATGAGCAGCAGCTGCTGGTTTGAGCTACTGGTGGGTTCCTGGTGTGCACGCTTGACTTGCAGTATGGCGGGAATGAGGCCTCTGCAAGTGGCACATTAAGCTGCATGGTGGATTTAGCCTTTCCTAGTACAAAACAGAAAAAGAGGTTTCTGGGCTACATGCTGCTTGGATAAAAGCATAGACCCATGATAGCTCCCAGAGCTGGCGGTAGACGTGCCACCGCCATGTTGGGAGGCTGAGGTGGGTGGAGCCAGCAGCCACAGCTGCTGCAGTTTAAAGCAATAGATTCACAATAAGACAGATTCAGATGTAATAGTTTACAATATGTGTAAAATATACATAGGCTTGAAAGAGACAAAAAAAGGTGATATATACATTTATATAAACAAATACATAGTTTTAAAAAATAAAGTCTTTAAAGAGACAGTAAAATTAATATAAAAAATAAGCCACGTGAAGATGAATATTACACAGAGAATCTGGATTGTGTTGTCTTTGGGATTCTTAACTGCAGAGAGATATTTGATTGTAAAGGAAGTTGAGTTAAACCAATATGCATATTTTAAAGATATCTTGACTTCAAAATTTGGATATAAGGATATGTTGCTTTGGAAAGGAGACTCTGCTTTTGTTCCCACAGAAAGCCAAAGGCTATGGATTTGTTCCAGATTAAGATACATCAGGTTTGACCAGCCAAGACCCCCCGAAAGGTCTCCGATGACACCATGGCCCAGATGATCCAACATCCAGAATGGCTTGAAGGCAACTGGCTCAGACAATACAGCCTCATGGACTATTCCATAATCCTAAAATTTTCTTTGTGTCCCCATAAGATACAGCGCCCCCCTCCAGCAGGAAGTAGTAAGAGAAGCTACGCCCAAATTCCCAAATTATATGTAATTTTACTTTGTTAAGGTTAAAACCTTCCTTTTGGAAAAAAAAAAAGGGGGGGGGGGAAGTGCTGTGGGATGTTCTGTATGGCAAATGTGTTGCTGATTAGTCAATAAATAAAACACTGATTGGCCAGTGGCTAGGCAGGAAGTATAGGCGGGACAAGGAAGAGAATAAAGCTGGGAAGTGGAAGGCTGAGTCAGAGAGACACTGCCAGCCGCCATGATGACAAACAGCATGTGAAGATGCCGGTAAGCTACGAGCCATGTGGCAAGGTATAGATGAATGGAAATGGATTAATTTAAGCTGAAAGAACAGTTAGCAAGAAGCCTGCCACAGCCATACAGTTTGTGATCAATATAAGTCTCTGTGTTTACTTGGTTGGGTCTGAGAGGCTGTGGGACTGGCAGGTGAGAGAGATTTGCCCTGACCGTGGGCCAGGCAGGAAAACTTTAGCAACACCCTACCTCAACCCTAGCAATTTGGGTCCTGGAACCCTGACTAGGGTTTGTAGTTGGACGTTTCTCCAGTCCTATCTGGCCCTGCGGTCAGGACGAATCTCTCCCACCCACGTCCTGCAGCCACTTGTCCCCAAGTAAACCACAGAGGCTTATATTCATTACCAATTGCATGGCATGTGGCAGGCTTCTTGCTAGTTAGCTCTTATAACTTAAATTAACCCATTTCTCTTAATCTATGTTTTACCACGTGTTCCGTGGCTTACCGGTCTGCTGGCATGTTGTTCCTTGGGCGGCAGGCCGGAGTCTCCTTGCCTCTCCTTTCTCTTCCTGTCTATCTGCTTGGATTTCCACCTGCGTCTAAACTGCCTTGCCATAGGCCAATGCAGCTCTATTTATCAACCCATCAGAGCAACACATATTCACAGCATACAGAAAGATATCGCACAGCAAGGGGTGTTGAGGGAATCATGAAGGGACAGACATACAGGCACACACCTACAAGAAGACTAGGGTCTGGTGGGTGTGTACACTCTGATGGAGGGCATCTACTAACATCGGCAACCCAGAACCTCAGACTGTTTACAGGTACAGCCTGGGGGAGGAATAAGCTGATTTCAGTAGGAGGTCTTTGTAGACCTCCTTCAGTAGGAGGTCAGCTGTAAACATCCAGGAGGAAGCTGCAGCTGCTAGTTTTGTACACAGTGGACACTTGTTCATAAAACACTCATACTCAGGATCCTCAACGAAAGCTCTGCCATCCCTCTAGAGCCTGCCAATGTCCCATGAGTCTTGGAGTCCTTACCATGGCCATGCTCGTGTCAACAATGCACAGTCACTCTGGACTTCACTCACTCAGGGCTTCCTCTGCTCCCTACAAACCCCAAACCAACAGGCAGCGGTCACCTGGAAACCAATTAGAAATTCAGACTTCTGTGGCCAGGAAAATGGCATCTGAGGCCCGCAGGCCACCAGGTGCACACACTGGGAGTCCCACTACTCAGGAGGCTGACGCAGATGGATCTCTTCAGTCCAGGAGTTCATGGCACCAGGCTGAGGAGCAAGGCAAGACCCTAACACCAAAACAGCAAAGGACAAAAATGTTGCGGCAAACCACCCCCCATTTTAGAAACTAAAAACATATTTTTACAAATACAAATAAAATGAATAAAAAAAAATTTTAAAGAGTTCACATACCTGACAGCCTCTGGAGGTAAAATGAATCCCCTGCCTGAGCTTCTACCATAGATACTGCTAGTACCCTCTGCAAAATGTGGACAGAAAAAGAGACATAGCAGTCTTAGCAGCCAGACCTTGCGTCAGCCAAGGGAGCTCGCCTGTAACTGACATACTGGATGTACGCAGCCAGTGCTGCCCGTGCCCGGTGCTCTGATCAGAGGCTGAAATGTAAAAACGCAAAAGGTGCATTTATGACGCCGGCTGTTTTCTCTAACATCCTGAGTGTCTAACAGGCTAGGTCCCTGGGTCTGCTTTTTTCAGAGCTCACTTTCAACGTACTGGAGGCTTCCCAGGATAGGGACTCAGGCGGGACTCTCTAGTCTACTCTTCTAGGCCCCTGCAAGCACTAATTTTGGGGGCATCACCGTCTCTGACCCACCCTGGAGCCCATGTTCAGGATCCTGACCTGTCCTTGTAATGGTTCAGATGGATTCTGTTTTTAAAGCTTCCTCCTTAATTACTGGCATACATGCAATTCAAGTTACTTTCTTGCAATTATGTTATTCAGCAATAATTGGATTTCTGGTTTTAATTGGGCCCTAAATTAGCGATAGCTTTCAAGAAAGCCATTACAGTGATTTCTAACTACAGTTTTTGCTTTTTGAGTACATTATATTTCAAACAGAATGATTCACCAGTAGGAGTCACAGCTGTGTTGAACCCTTACCCGAGATCCCACTGATGATTACAAGTTGGGGATTATTCTGTTGTAACTAAACACTTGCTGCAAACTCTGTCCAGAGCATAGCTGTGTCACAGGGGTGGCTGTCCCTATTTGGTCTGGGATAAAGACATAGACATGTGACCAGATGTTCAGTTCAGCTAAGTAGAGAAGAGAACCTATTTCTCACCCACTGCTCCCGTGGATGAAAACTTCACATAATACAAAATACTATAATGCCAGTGTATTCCTTTTGTTTGTTTGTTTGTTTTGTTTTTGTTTGTTGTGTTTTTTTTTCCTGAGACAGGGTTTCTCTGTGTAGTTTTGGTGCCTGTCCTGGATCTTGCTCTGTAGACCAGGCTGGCCTCGAACTCACAGAGATCCGCCTGGCTCTGCCTCCCGAGTGCTGAGATTAAAGGCGTGCGCCACCACCGCCCGGCTAGCCAATATATTCTTAAAAGGGGCTGAAGGCAGCATGTTGATGAACCTACACAGTGCCACAGCCACCCTCCATGAAAGGGACTGTCACTCAAGTCATGCCAAGAAGTCCCTTCTCAGTACCTCCTAGTGATAGGTACTGCAAAGGACACCGAGCTCGTAAGAGGTGATACAGTGACACCGGAGAGAGCATGAGCCAGGCTGCCTGCAATAAAGTCCCACTTCTGACGATTCCTACCCATGATGGCAGGCGAGTTACTCACTCTCTCCACGATTCCGTCTCCCTGTCTGTAGACTGTACCACAAGATTGTGCTTTAGAAGCTGGGTGCGGTAATCCCAGCACTCGGGAAGCAGAGGCAAGAGGATCTCTGTGAACTTGAGGCCAGCCTGGTCTACAGAGTGAGTATCAGCACAGGCAGAGCTGTTACACAGAGAAATCCTGTCTCAAAAGCACTCCCCACTGGAAAAAAAAATTATGGTTTGGGATAAATGAATTAAAGATATTCCCTTATTCACAGGCCATACATTCCAAGTCACATATAATGTCTGACCTCCAACATCTATATTTTTATTTCCTCCATATATATAATGTTAAATTTATAAATTAGACACAGTGAGGGCTTAACTACTAATAAAATACAATAACTATAACAATATGCTGTGATAAAAGTTATTTAACACTTACAAATTTTTTTCCTGGATTTTTTGTGTAATATTTTCATACCTAATTAATGACAAGTATCTGAAACCTTGAAAAGAAAATCCACTGTTAAGGATGGATCAGTCTCAAAATGACACAGAACTGCCTTTAAAAAAAGGTCCCAGCACCTGGTGAGCACTTACTAAATGCCCCTTTTGCTACTTAGATTCAAAGGGGCGTCGTTTGTCTCTGTATACCGTAGCATCCAGAATAGTGATGGAGAAATGGAAGCACATTGTCTCGTGGGAGAAATCAGAACTCCAGGAAGTGCACCAAGAGGGAAAGGGTTCGAGCTGGAGAGGAGCCCAGCGGGCAGTATCCTGGCAGGAAACGTGTGGCATAGTCCAAGGGGCAATTGCAGGAGCGTTTTGTGAGTTATTACAAAGGCATAAAGCAGATAGGACAAGCAACCTCAGAAGACCAGCAATAGTGAGAGCTGTTCCCAGCTGTGACCTAATGAGGCTTCAACCGCTGAGAGAGAAGAGTTCCGGCCCTGCAGGAGGATGGCAGCTATTATAGAGAAGAGACTCTCCCCAGCCTCTCCCCTATCGCTCCTCCCCTCCTCCCCCCCTCCTCCTCCTCTCTTTTTCCCCCTCTTGCCTCTTCCTCTCCCTCTCTTACACTCTCCTTCCCTTGTTCTAATAGCTAAACCCAATAGAAAGCAACTAGTATGATTCTTTATTACTGCAATGAATAATACAATCTTGATAGGCACAATAACCATCATTTCCAGGTGCTAATAGAAGAAAACATTGTTATATAAAATACAGCATTAAAATCTACGATTCCTATTGCTGACTCTGTTTGTGTTTTGCCTACATTGTGGCTCAATGAAGAGAATATAAAGTCTAGTCCACAGGTCTATTCCTAGTAAGGTTGTTTTCATCTTCTCAACAGCAAGGCTTTCTGAACACCTAGGTAAACATAGGTTGAATAAGAGGTCATGAGGGACCAACTCATTAGTCTGTAATCAGACTGCATAACGTGCATTCACTCATAAACGTGCATTGGGAAGTGTTCTCTGCAAGACATTGCTCTCCATGCTGGGGATACATCAGCTGAACAGCTTTGTAAAGGCCTTGCCTCCATGAAGGTAAGGTGTTGCAGGAGAGGTCAGGTAACAAAGTCAATTAATTAAACGATAGCTAAGCATGCTGAAGCATGCCTATGATCTGAACACTGGAAAACAGAGGCGGCAACATCACGGGTTCGAGGCCATCTTGAGCCACATATTACAACCTCACATCAAAAACCAAAGCAAGAGCAAAGGACCTAAGTCAGTGGCAGAGGGGTCAACTGGCATGGACAAGGCCCTGGGTTTTAATACTCAGCACCACAAAAGAAAGATTATATAATGGGAGGTAACAAGTGATAAGAAAAGCCATATAGGACCTTTTAGGACATGTAGAGAACCAGAGGAAAGGTTGCCTTTTTTAAAAGGTTAATTCAGAATTGGGAGAGTGAAGAATTACTTGAAGGCATGAGAAATAATAACCTTGTTCTTTTGTGTCAATGGGTGACCTAGTCTGATGGCAGCAGCAAAGAACAGAGCCACTCCCCACTGTCACCCACCAACTTGCTTCCAGTGTGTGAAGGACAGGGTTTGGAGAGGGCAGCTAAAGTCTTGGAACTTGGGGGTGGGGTGCTCCCCAGAGGCTAAGTAGGCAAAAAAAAAAAAGAGTCACTGTTCTGTGTTCAATCCAAGGTCTGCTTCCATGATGAGATCGCAAATCAGCTTTCATTTGAAAAAGTGTTTTCCTACAAACCAAAGTAAAATGCCTAAAAACCATTAAAGAGCGATTACAGATATTTTTTTTTCTTTTAAATAATTGTCATCGCCCAGAAGAAAAATGTTAGGAGCGTTCCATACCACTGCCTTTACCGCTCAGTTCCCAAAGCTGGCGGTGACTTTGCTGCCCGGTTCTATCCCATTACCCCACACAGAAGTATTTATGGTGACGATAATGAGTTTCTAAACAAATCTAATGAAATGTGCATTTCCGTAGGATTGTGAGCGTCCAGAATAAACAAGCATCGACTCAGGGGGGACCAAAGGACACAGCAGCCAGGATCCAGGAGTGGGGGGCTCTCCGGGTGAATCTGCCTAGGCTTACCCTCCCCACCATGCTGCCCCAAACATCCAATCAGGGGTGAGTCGTCTCATTATCCCCATTAAAACAATCCTCCCACTGATACGGCCATCAACCTGGAGGAATTTCCTAAGTGGCCATAGATCCTCAGAACCAGGTCCCATTCAGTCAGATGTCAGCCACAGCATAGCCACATGACTGATTACATTGCTCGCCCTATAAATATTCTCCCACCACTGAAGAGATTTACGATATTGTATCTTCAGTTCAATTTCCAGAACGATTTACAGCTCACATACATCCAAAAACTTATTACCAACTGCATTATTTGAAAACAAAGTGATGACTTGCTGTCCTCTGAGAGGACCAAAGAGCCGTCAGCGGAGGTTTCTATCCATCTCCACACTATCTCTGCCACTCCTATTACTATAATATATATAACAAACATCTTAAGTGGAATCACAAAGCACACACACTACACGAGTGTAGTGGTCTATTAAGTGAGAAGCCTTCTGAGAATTACGTATTTGTCTTCAAAGTGGGACCCGTGACAAGATTTTTCAGGAAATGGAGAAGCCTAAAGCACGGATTGTGCTGAGAAATGATGAGCCCCTCAGAGCACATTCCTGCCGATAACAACCGGCCTTTGAAAAGGTTGGCTCAGAGGCTGAGTTGAGTCATTCTGAATACACTACACTCATCTGACTTGATGGCTCAGAACCCGTCCCTAGCAGACAAGCGTGACCTTGCCGTGGTATTCCTAAGCCCCAGCAGCTCATTAGAACTCCCAAGAGAATTTTCAAGGAAAATATCAATCCCTGCCAGTCCCTGTGCTCAGCAACTCTGATTTCATTGGTCTTGGATACCAGTGTTTGTTTGTTTTTTAACATGGAACCCCTCCCTCCAGCATACACCACCATATGATCTGAATGTGTGTTAAAGTCAAAAACTTCTAACTTCCCACCCTGGGCTTGAACTTCCTTTCTTATGAGCTATATTTTGCACTCATTCTCTCGGACAGTTGTGCAAATGCGTGTACAGATCAGGTTTGTTGATTATGACAGTCCACTACTGCCTAGCAGAAGTACGAGCTGAATTGGTCAGTATGCAATCACCATGTTCCAGCCTTGGCTCTGTATCATAATTACCACAAAAAATGGCAGCATTTATGAATAAAATAAAGTTATAAATTTATTTATAAATAAGTAGGGTTGTTGTCCAGCATGCCTTCTAAAATTTGAAACACTGTTCTCACCAACAAAAAGGTCATTTGACTCTTGCTTTTTCATCCCAAAGGTGCTGTTTTTCTTCCTGCACTGATTTTTTTTTTTTAATCACATTGTCACAAAACAGAGGGCACTATGAAGTTAGAAGTGGGGAATATGCCAGCACCCTGCACCAGCCTGTGCCTTTTACTCTCGGACCTCTTCTGTACCCTGAGTCTGTGGTACAAAGGAGAAAAAAAAACAAAAACAAAAACGCTTCTTGTCTCGACTTACCACTCTTGACTATTGAGCACATATTTCCCCCATGGCCATCTTCTTACAATCACATGCATATTCTTAAAGAAGGAATAAATATGTACCTGTCATAAAAACGAACCCTCCGAGTCCCAACAGTACCAATCTCCTTGGCTACCCGACAGGCATCTGCCCATGAAATGGACTCATTGTCACACACACACACACACACACACACACACACACACACACACACACACACACACACAGTTACTTTGATCTTCTTTTGTGAGAGCCAATGGTGGCACCATCAGCCCCACCAAACAGCCTTGGTGATCTGTGCTGGGACGGAGCCCATCTGAAAGAGCTGGACCCTGGGCTGGGGGCAGCGTGACAAAATGAATGACTCTAAGTGCAGGCTCCATAAAACTGGAGAAGGGGAGTGTTGCGAACTTAGCCAGCAACTTGGTTCTCGTGATTAACCGGCCCATTTTACTGAGGTTCCCCCGAAACTCTTCCTCCACAGCCCGAACTCTGCTTCACCTGTGCGCTGTTACCGACTCACACGGAAGCCTTTCTAAGCCCGGCGTGTTTCATTGTCACTATTTAAAACTTTTGAGTTTCATTCCGATGTGGTCCCCTTGAAAGCCACTTTCAGACTGCTCTTTAAAATGAATAATTTTCACCTCCTCAGCCAATCCTGCCGGCTCCTGCCACATTCTTTTGAGGTTCATGTTCCCCCAGGATAGCCTCAGTGCCTATGTCTTTGAAAAATATCTGCAATAAAAATTCAAATACATTCAAAAATGAACATAAATAAAACATAATTTCCTCCAAATGATTTATAAGATACTAAAGCATTCACTTCCCTGTCTTGACGCCTGTCAGGAGTTCAACACCGTGTCTCCTTGGGGCTCAGCATTGCTCGGGTTCCGCCTCCCGTCTTTCCACAACCCTGAGCCTGCGATTCCTTGACAACAGGGAACACGCAAAGCCCTGCCAGTGCTCAGCTAGTGTCTCACTTGTCTATGAATTGCATCCATCTGGAAATGGTACAGCTTCATGTTTTCCCCTCAGAGGATGCTCACTTGAAGAGAATGCCAAGATGTAAAGATCTGTCGGGATAGCAGCAGTAAGTCGGGAAAAGGGCACGGCACACATTATTCCGGGGAGATTTTAGCTTAGCCCCCGTCATAGAACAAGGCACGGCAGAACGGGTTCCCTCCTCTGTCCACCCCAGTCATCATCATATCTCTGCCAATTCTAGATCCCTGACTTGGTTAGCCGTGGAGATACCTATAGTGAGTGCAAGATAAGGCTGCCAAGCTCACAGCCTCTAGAAGAGTGTATGAAACACAGGTCACTAACACCCCTCCAGGGTTCCTGATTTAAGGGGTTGTCTTAGTTTGGGTTTTTATTGCTATGAAGAGACACCATGACCACGGCAACTCTTACGAAGGAAATATTTAATTGTGGTAGCTTGCCTACAGTTCAGAGGTTCAGTGCATTATGGGAGAGAGCATGGCAGCAGGCAGGCAGACAAGGTGCTGGAGAAATAGCCGAGTGTCCTACATCTTGCAGGCAACAGGAAGTCAACTAACTGTCACACTGAGTGAAGCTTGAGAAAAAGACCTCAAAGCCCGCCCCCACAGTGACACACTTCCAACGGAAGGTGTGGCCCAGATTAAAGGTGTGCCTTGGGTGTGCCCTCCAGCCTCAACGTCTGGATTAAAGGCATGTGTCATCTAGCCTGTTCCAAGAAGACCACACTTCCTCCAACGAGGTCACACCTCTTCATAGGCCACTCCCTATGGGATTATGGAATTATGGGGCCAATTATATTCAAACTACCCTGAGGGTCTAGGATGGAGCCCGTGAACCTGCATTTCTATTTCTAATAAGTACTCTGCAAACTCTGGTATTACTGTAGTAGGGTCAGTTCACCTAGGTTCTCAGGAGGCAAGACTCCTTTGGGATTTAGGAAAAATGGGGTTGTGTTCAAGGACATTTTAAAATATGCCAGATCCAAGCACATGGCATTCCAAAGAAAGACTCCAAGATCATGTGTGTCTTACTTTTCTATTTCTGTGATAAGACAACATGACCAAGGCAGCTTATAAAATAAAATGCTACTTAGTTTGGGCTTACAGTTTCAGAGGGTTACAGCCTATGAAGTTGAAGCAAAGCCATGGCAGCAGGAACAACTGAACGCTGGCATCTTGATCCACAACCAGGAGGCAGAGAGCACACTGGGAAGGGTGTGGGCTTTTGAAACCTCAAAGCCCACCCCCAGTGACACGCCTCCTCCAACAAGGCCACACCTCCTAATCCTCCACCAACTGGAGACTAAGTGTTCAAATATTTGAGCCTCTGAGGGCCATTCTCATTCAAACCACCATAACGTGATTCCCAAAGGCTATCACACACACACACACACACACACACACACTGAAGAAGGATACAGTACACGCTAGAAATAATTCAGAATAAATTTGACCCTGCCCTTGACTACCTCACAGACGAATAGAGGAATGAGCCCACGAATGAATAGCTGAAGAGCACATGAAATATGAGTTCGAAGACAGCACGTGGTGAGGGTGGTGCCACACACATGTAAACCCAGCACTTAGGAGATGAAAGCAGGGGGGGGGGGAAGAGGAATTCAAAAGCATCTTCACCTGCAGAGTAAGTTCCAGGCCCGCCTATACCACATAAGACCCTGCCTCCTCAAGAACATGAAAGAAGAAGGAGAGGAGGATGACGACAAGTGTGAATGACTATGAGGACAATATTAACCACATATCAAAAGCTCTGGGAGCCCATGGACTGAAGCCCAGGGACCTAACAAAGATTTCAAAACAGGTAGGGACTAGAGAGATAGCTCACCGAGTAAGAACACTTACTCTGCTTCGAGAGTACACAAATTTGGTTCCCAGCACCCATGTCAGGTGGTTCACAATTGTTCATAACTCCAGCTCCAGAGGATCCCAGGCCCTCTTAGGGTACCTTCACACACTGCACATACCCTCACATGGACACAGAATTCAATATTAAATTGAATTTTTAAAATAGGACCAGGACCAGGAGTGTGGGTGAGTTGTAGGAAAATTGCTTTGTACGTATATGTATAAAGCCCTGGGCTTAGCTACCAGCAGAGAGAGAGGGAGCGAGAGAGACAGAGACAGAAACACAGAGAGTTACAGAAAGAGACAGTGAAACAGAGAGAAACAGAAAGACAGAGAGCAAGAGTGAGCTGGAGAGAGTGAGAAAGCAAGAGAGAGAGAGAGGAGAGTGACAGCGTGTGTGTGTGTGTGTGTGTGTGTGTGTGAGAGAGAGAGAGAGAGAGAGAGAGAGAGAGAGAGAGAGAGAGACAGACAGACAGACAGAGACAGAGACAGAGAGACAGAGAAAGAGAGACAGAGAGAGACAGAGACAGAGAGACAGAGAGAGAGGAGAGTGACAGTGTGTGTGAGAGCATACAAGAGAGAAGAGAGAGCAATAGAGTGGGAGAGAGAGGGGGAGAGAGAACAAGAGAATGAGAGAGAGAGAAAGCAAGAGAAAAGTGATATTGCACATAGCCTTTGAAATGTTGGATAAGAATGGGAAAAAAATGAACTTTCAGGCAGTCAAAGCAGGAGTTTAAGAGATACCCAAGGCAGCTGAGAGATGGCACTGGGAGAAAAATGGGAGAATTCACGTGCATTCCAAGGTACGTCTGGAGATGCCCCTATAAAGGGACCTCAACACCAAGCTGAGAAGCTGAATCTTTTAAAACTCAGGCCAGGGCTGGGTTTGCTTTAGAGACCAGCTGATTGTCCCTCTAGAACTCTACTTGTTCCCTACAAGTGTCTGCAGCCTCTGAGGCTATCCTGGACTTTGAAGAAGAGTTGGCTACAGAAATGTAACAGATTCTATAAACTAGCTGTGAAATCAAGCTATAACCCAGAGGCTCCTCAGCACACTGTTTTCTGGAGGCTGAGACAGGGGTAGCTTGTTGGGGGCAGATCCAGGTGGGAAGTTTCAGGTTTGATCCTTTGTGTTAGTCACTGTTCTATTGCTGTGAAGAAACATCCTGACCAAGGCAACTCTTACAAAAGAAAGCAGTTAAATAGGGAGCTTGGTTACAGTTCAGAGGTTTAATTCATTATTATCATTGTGGAGAGGATGGTAGCATGCAGGCAGGTGCAGAAGCAGTAGGTGAGAGCTACATCCTGACCCATAGGCCAAGAGAGACTCTGGGCTTGGCATGGGCTTTTGAACCCTCAAAGCCCACTCCCAGTGACACACTTCCTCCAGCAAAGCCACACCTCCAAATCCCTTTAAATAGTGCTACTCCCTGGTGACTAAGCAGTCAAATATATGAGCCTATGGGGGCCATTCTTACTCAAACCACTACAAGGTGTCTAGGTACATCAGCCATGTGCAAGTTCTGCTAGTACTGTTGAGGCTGCAGAGACCAAGTTGGTATGTAGATATGATGTATCATATATAAAGGAATACATACCAGAATAATATTTGATTTCTCAGCAGAAACTTTGAAAGCCAGAAGAATCTATAGCAATACATTCAGATTGACTATAATGACCAGTCTGGGCTAATACACTCAAGCAAAACTATCTGTCATAATTGGAGAAAAAAAAACTTTCCACAATATAAGCAGTTTTAAAATTTTTATATCCAACAATCCAAACCTAAAGAAAATATAGGAAGCAATATTTGGGGCTAAACAGTGTAGCTAGAGTTTCCCTTCCTGGCCCACAGTCAGGACAAATCTCTGCCACGCGCCAGTCCCACAGCTGCTCAGACCCAACCAAGTAAACACAGAGACTTATATTGCTTACAAACTATATGGCCGTGGCAGACTTCTTGCTAACTGTTCTTATATCTTAAATTAATCCATTTCTAAAAATCTGTACCTTGCCACGTGGCTCGTGGCTTACCGGCATCTTCACATGCTGCTTGTCATGGCGGCGGCTGGCAGTGTCTCCCTCCACCTTCCCCTTCTCTCAATTCTCCTCTATGTTAGTCCTGCCTATACTTCCTGCCTGGCCACTGGCCAATCAGTGTTTTATTTATTGACCAATCAGAGCACATACAGACCATCCCACAGCAAAACAGAGGAATGAGCATAGCAGAGAGACCATGGAAAGAAAGACAAAGCCAGAATTGTTAAAACACAAAATACCACTGAGAACACAAACAACACCACCAAAAACCAACAACACAATGACCACAATTAACAAAAATAGTTCAATGATAGTATTAAATGTAAATGACCTCAATTCTCCATTCAAAAGACACAGGCTAACTGGATGGAGTAAGAAACAAAATCCATCTATTTGTTATATAAAAGAAACATATCTTAGCCTTAAAGACAGGTACTGCCTTAGAGTAAAAGAATAGACAAAAGTATTCAAATCAAATGGGATCAAGAAGGAATCAGGAGTCACTGCTATAATATCTAACAAAATACCCTTCAAACTAAAACTAATCAGAATGAACAAAGAGTGATACTTCATTCTAATCAAGGAAACAGTTAAACAACAAGACATTACTATATTAAATATATATATGCACCAAACTAATGGGCACTCAATTTCATTTTTTAAAAAAGTACTGTGGGATTTAAAGACATGGATGAACATCTATATCGTAATAGTAGGTGATTTCAATATACCAATTTCTCTAATAGAGAGGTCATCTAAACAAAAAACAAAGAAACATCAGAATTAATTGACATCATCCATTAAATAGAATTAACAAGCATCTATGGAATATTACACCCAAATATACATTCTATTCAATGTCACATGGACACTTATCTAAAATAGACCACTATCTGGAACAAAAAACAAATCTTTACAAATTCAAAATTATTAAAATCACTCACTGTAGCCTATCTGAATGCAATGCAATAAAGCTTAAAATAGAAATCAAACATATTTCTAGTGAGTAAACAAACTCATTGAGATTAAATCACTCATTACTGAATGATGAGTGGATCAAAGAAGAAATAAATAAATAAACAATCTATTCAAACTCAATGCAAATGAAAACATAACACAACAAAAACCTCTGGACATATTGAAAGCAGTCCTACAAAGACATTCAAAAATCAGAAAGAAAGAAAAAAAATCAGAAAGAACACAAATAAATGGCTCAATGATGAAACTCAAAAATTTTGGAAAACAAATCCAAACCTAGTAGATGGCAGAAAAACAATAAAAATCAGATCAGAAGTCAGTGAATTTTTTTAAAAAAGAAAGAAAACAATACAAAGAATCAACAACTCTAAGAGCTGGTTCTTTAAGAAGATGAACAAGATTGACAGACCCTTGGCACAACCAAACAAAAGGAAAGAGGACTCAACAGACTCAGAAATGAACAAGGAAACATTATAACAGGCACCAAAGAAATTCAGACCATTTTAAGGGAATATTTAAAAGACCTGTACTCTATTAAGCTGGAAAACTTAAAAGAAATCAATGAATTTCTAGATTCAGCCAAACCACTAAAACCAAGCCAAGAAGTCAACGACCTACGCCAATGCATAACAAATGAAGAGACAAAATTGTAATAAAAAGCCTTCCAGCTTAAGAAAAATGTCCAGAGCCAGATGAATCCATAGCAGAATGATACAAAAATTTTAAAGAGGATCTACTGCCTTTCTGAAACTATTAAAAAATTGAAACAGAAGGAGAACAACTCCAAAATTCCTTTTAAATTAAAGCTGACATCACTCTAATACCCAAATCTGGTGAAGACACACACACACACACACACACACACACACACACACACACACACACAAGAAAGAGGAGGAGGAGTACAGGCCAATAGCCCTGATGAACACTCAAAAATGTTCAATAAAATGCTTGAAAAAACAGAATATTAAAATACATCAAAAAGATTATACATCCTGACCAAGAACACAGGGATGGTTCAATATGTGCAGGTCAATAAATGCAACAAACCAAAAAAAAAAAAAAAAAATGGACTTAAAGACAAAATCACACAATCAGCCAGGCAGTGGTGGCGCATACCTTTAATCCCAGCACTTGGGAGGCAGAGGCAGGCAGATCTTTGTGAGTTCGAGGCCAGCCTGGTCTACAGAGTGAGATCTAGGAAAGGCGCAAAGCTATACAGAGAAACCCTGTCTCAAAAAACCAAAACAAACAAAAAAATCATACAATCATCTCAATAAATGCAGAAAAAGCCTTTGACAAACTCCAACATGCCTTCATAATAAAATTTTTAGAGAGTGTAAGACTGGAGAGAATATACCTCAACATAATAATAAAAAGCTTTATACAAAAAACCCACAGCCAACATCATGCTTAATAGAGGAAAGCTTGAGGCAACCCCTCTGAAGATAGGAATAAGATAGGGGTGTCCACTATCCCCACTCCTTTTCAATATTGTGCTTGAAGTACTAGCTGGAGCAATAAGGCAGGAGAAGAAAATTGATAATACATAAATAAAGAAGCCAAATTATCTCTGTTTGCAGATGACATGATACTATATATTAGAGAACCCAAAAATTCTACTGGAAAACTTCTAGAAATGATAAACAAATTCAGCACTGTGGCAGAATATACAATCAACTTGCAGAAACCAATAGCTTTTCTATATACCAATAAACATATAGAGAAGAAGATCATAGACACACCCCCACTCACAATAGCCACAAAGAAAATAAAATATCTAAGAATAAGCAAGTGTCTTAGTTAGGGTTTCTATTGCTATGACAAAACACCATGACCAAAAAGCAAGTTGGAGAGGAAAGGGTTTATTTGGGGTACACTTCCACATTACTGTTCTTCACTGAAGGAAGTCAGGACAGGAACTCAAACAGTGGAAGGATCCTGGAGGCAGGAGCTGAGGCAGAGGCCATGGAGGGGTGCTGCTTACTGGCTTGCTTCCAATGGCTTGCTCAGCCCACCTTCTTAGAGAACCCAGGACCATCAGCCCAGGGATGGCCCCACCTACCATGGGCTGGGCCTTCCCCTATTACAGCTGGATCTCATGGAGGCATTTCCTCAACTGAGGCTCCTTCCTCTGATGACTCTAGCTCACATGAAGTTGACACACAAAACCAGCCCATACAGCAAGAAAATGAAGGTCACCTCTACAAAGAGACTTTAAACCTCTCAAGAAAGAAAAAAAGAAAGACACTGTAAAATGGAAAGACAGCCAAAAGACATGGATTGGGAGATTGTGAAAAGACCATTTAACCAAAAGCTATTTATAGGCTCGATGTAATTCCCATTGAAATTCCCATTTCATTCTTTACAGAAATAGAAAAAAAACTATCCTGAAATTCATATGGAACCACAAATGATCCCAGATAGCCAAACCAATCCTGAACAATGCTGGATTAACATTCCAGTAATAAAAACAATGTAGTATTGGCACAAAAATAGATGTGTTGACCAATGGAACAAAATCAAAGATCAAAAAATGAGCACACTTAATTTCAGCCACTGAATATTTGACAATGATGTCAAAGCATACGCTAAATGAACACATCTTCAACAAGTGGTACCCGGAAAACTGGATGTCTACATACAGAATAGTGAAATTAGACCCCTATCTATCACCTTGCACAAAACTAAGCCCAAATGGATCAAAGACCTAAACCTGAACACTGAAACTGCTAGAAGAAAACATAGGCAGTGCCCTACACATTGCAGGTGTAGGAAAGGACTTCCTACCCGTTTCCCTGAGAATTAAAGCCAACATCTGACAAGTGGGGTTCATAAAACTAAAAAGCTTCTACACAGCTAAAGAATGTAGAAGTAACCGTCTTATTAAATAAGAAACACAGAGCCAATGCAGAGATGAAAGCCCAAGAGGTCAGAGCTAAGAGCTAAAAACCTTATCCTTCACTGTTGCTGCTGTCCTCTTCAGCAAGAGACCTACTTCCTGTCTGTTTGTCCTTTTTATTGACTTTCTCTTCTGCCTTCTCATTGGTTGTAAACCCAACCACATGACCTCCTCATCACTGCCTGCCTGTACAGACCTCCAGGTCTTCTATGGTTGGTATTGAGATTAAAGGCATGTGTCTCCATGCTGGCTGTATCCTTGAACACACAGAGATCCGCCTAGCTCTGCCTCCCAAGAGCTGGGATTAAAGGCGTGCGCCACCACCGCCCAGCTTCTGCTATGGCTTGCTATTAGCTCTGACCCCCAAGCAACTTTATTTATTAACATACAAATAAAGAACCTACTATTTATGTTCCTGTAAACACACTCCCATGAACATGCTTGTAAAAAACGCTGAAGAAATAACTCAATGGAAAAGATGGAAAAGTAGAAGAGGGTTGGTCAGAATGGGAGGAGATAAACAGGAAGGGGAAACAAGAGAGGGTAAGAGAGATGGAATGTGATTGAAAACATTGTACATGTGTACGAACATGTCATGATGACCCTGTTATCATTTATAAGCAATGTATGCTAAAGTTTTAAAAGATAAGGAAGCGTTCCCTCTTGTCCTAAAAAGAAGACTCCATTATGAAGCTATGTTCTAAGCACTTGAGAAGCAACAAGGAATGAAACAAAAAAATCTCTCCTCTGAAAACTACACATTGGAGGAAGGAACAAATTATAAACAAAACTATGACACTGTATTAGTCACTGAATAGAAATAGCCTAAGGTTAGATGTATAGTGATTAAACCTGTGTTAGAAGAGGGTACATGTCACAGAAAAAGAAATGTCAATGTTAGGGACTACACGCAAACCAGGAGGCCAGACTCTACAAGTGTGGAAGCCTAACCCTGGTGTTTTTAAGTTTCCCGGATGATTGAGAACACAGAATGAGAACCACAGCCTTCATCCATGGAAACTACCCTTTCCGACTCCATGGGGTCCTTTTGGTGTCTTCATTTACTCACTGTTTACTTTTAGTGTTTAATGAGTTCCTACATTTTCTAATATAGCTCTAAATCCTGGGGCTTCTGCCACAAAGAAAAGAGCAGTCTTTGGGTCCCTTGCTGTCTCACACAGAGGACCGTGTCTCCTTTTCTCATCCCATTTGAGTGGTCACAATTGTCACAACTTTCCAGTGAGAATGCTGAGCCCTGGTTAAAAGACCCTTGGCTGTTACATGCGCTCTGGAGGACTTTGAAGACTTCACTCATCGTAGCATTTCCCGGGGAAGCCTTTGTTCCTGCTTTTTTTTTTTTCTTCAATGCTTCATGATATAATTCAATGAATTATATTTGAATGGCTCCAAATTGTGTAATTGATTACATTCAGCTCCATCACAAATTGCTAATTTGATTCACACCTGCTGAGGTGCCACCTGGAGGGAGGGAGGTGAGCTGGGTGGGTGGCTAAGCCTTATTGGTCTCCCACACATGTGAGAATTAACTGCATAAAATAAATGTTATTTTAAAATATCAGATGGGTCATGACCTGTGATTAGGCAGGCAACATAGCTATCATCAGCTTACATGCAGGACACCTGGAAATTATGGCAGTCAAACCCGATAAATCCTGAAATTAATTTCCATTAAATCTCCCTAATATGAGACACATATTTATAGAACATTCCTAATGTTTTGATCAGCATTTCACATTCAGCATAACTGAGCTATTTTAAGCACACACTGTTACAGGCTGAATTGTGTCTCTCAAAAAAAAAAAATGCATATATCAAAGCCCTAATCCCCAGTACTAAAGAATGTGACTGTGTTTGAAAATAGGGTCTTTAAAGAGATAATTAAGACAAAATGAGACCCTTAGGATAGGCTCTAATCCTGTCTGATGGAGACCCTTACAAGAAGAGAAAACTGAGACACATCAACACCAGACATGTGCACACACAGTGGAAAGATCATGTGAGAAGACAGTTGTCAGGCAGCCATCTACACACCAAGAAGAGGTCAAGGGAAAGCAGACTGGGAGCAGCTATAGAGAGACCCACAGCCTAACATTAGGCAGAGCTCAGGGAACCCCACAGAAGAGGGAGAGGCAGGATTGTAGAAGCCAGAGGGGTCGAGGACACCAGGAGACGCTGCCCATAGACATCAACTAAGCGGGGTTCATAGAGACTGAGACAGCAATCATGAAGCCTGTATGAGTCAGTTCTAGGCTCTCTGTGTATATGCTATGGTTGTGAGCATGGGGTTTTTCTGTGATTCCTAATGGTGGGAGTAGGGATGTCTCTGATTCTTCGCCTGCTCTTGGGACCCTTTTCCTCCTACTGGGTTGCCTCATCCAGCCTTGATATGAGGGTCTTATTGTACCTTGTTATGCTGTGTGTGGTTGATATCCTTAGGAAGCCTGCTCTTTTCTGAAGGGAAACAGAAAAGAAGCGGATCTAGGGGAAAGAAGAGTTGGGGTTGGGGCGCTGGGAGAAGTGGAAGGAGGGAAGGCTGAGATTGGGATGTATCCTATGAGAGGAGAATAGAGAATAAATTAAAAGAAGAGAGAGAGAGAGAGAGAGGGAGAGAGAGAGAAGAGACTGGCTAGCATCTTGATCCTAGACTTGGAGCTTCCAGAATGATGAAAAATAAATGCATATTGTTTAAACCATTCAGTCTGTGATGTTTTGTTATGGCAGCCAGAGGATTAATTGACTTATACATTAAAAAAATTGCTCTATATCTAATATACTAATGTGCAGCTGTGTTGTTAGGGGATATCATAGAGCCAGCTCCAAGAACCTAGTCTTTTAGAAAGATGAGTAGATGAGATAATCAGAGAAGAAGAGAAGGTCCAAGGCCACAAACAACCATAAAGGAAGTGTTACTCAAAGGGATCAAAGCCAACATGGACCAGCACACCTCACAAAAAGAAATGGCGTTTTAAAGAAAGGGAGTGTCTAGATGGTAAATACTCTAGAGGTATCAAAATGTATCTAAGAGGTATCAAGAATCTAAGAACTAGAGGCAGTGTGTGAATTGTGCAGCCACTACCCCTTCCTTGGTATGTGACCTCCTCCATTATCCTCAGCTGGAAAGGACCACACATCTGGAAAGGCCTTGGGGCGGACTGACCACAGCTGCAGAAGTGAATTGCTAGCACTGTACTCTCAATGATTATCATGGGTGTAGGTGGGCCACACAAAAGCTTCCCCCAGATGTGAAACATTCAGGCTGAGAGACAATGATGAGAAACAGAGTTCCCTCAGTTAAGGACTTGTAACTAACCAGATTCTCCTGCAAGAAAGATTTCTCCTTAGGAAAAACATTGTTTTGAAATTGATAATACCATAATATATTATTCTAAATATTTCACGTATATACATTTCTCATATACTCAAAAAGTCCACTGACATGGGGCTTATAATAACAATCATGCCCATTTTACAGATGCAAAAAAGTGAGGTAGAAAAAAGATTAGGCCACAGTCATACAGTTAGTAACAGAAAAAGACCCACTCATGACAACCTCATTCCAGAACCCCATGGCAACCTCATCCTAGAACCTCACAGTCTATACATCACACACCCACATTCTTCTCAAGGGCATATACAGTGAGTGATGTGTAAACCAGTTGTCAGAGCCTCTTGGTTCATTAGTGGGGAAGCTGGAGTACAAACAGGTCACAACTAAGTTACTCAAAACAAAGTATAGGCAGCAGCTGAGCTGGGCCTCCAAACCCTCCCTGTGAGCCCACACTCTGGCTCTTTCCCAGATGTTTTTAAGAGAAAAAAGGGGTGAAGTAACTTGCCCATAGTTGCAGTCAGTTGAGAGAAATAGATGCAAACACAATAACCCTGCCCTGGATTCCCATAGGAAGCATTTGTTCCATGAAAACTTTGATTTATTTTGAGGGAGGTATGACCTTCCCAATGATTCTGGTGACCTCCACCAGACTCTGGGTACTCCCTACTTCTCTGCTGGACTTGGCAACTATCAGAGCAAGAGGACAAAGAGCAGGAGAGGTGAATTCTTAAAATATCAATTCTAGGAGCTGGAGAGATAGCTCAGCCATTTAAGAGCACTTGCTGCTCTTGCAGAGGACCAGAGTTCTGTTCCCAGCACCCACATCTGGTACACAACTGTCTGTAATTCCAGCTTCAGGTGGTCTAAAGATGTCTTCTGGCCTTGGAGGACAGCTGCACACATGTTCACATACAGACACACACACACACACACACACACACACACACACACACACACACAACAGATAACTTTTCTAAAACATCTATTGGCTCTTAGGTTAGTCAACCAAAGCTGGGTTTTCTACAGTATGGCTTACCTGTGGAAATAACAGTCTTGGTGCTTAATGTTTGTAACCAAAATAACTGGAGAAACATATACAAAGCAGAGACAGACAGACAGACAGACAGAACAAGAACACGTGTCAGTTCAGAAAGAATCCCACTTATTTCAAGTTCGTGTCTACTGCATATTTATGAGTCAAAGATAAGCCACACCCCCTGGCATGTCCTTTTTAAACACACCTGTGTACAAGGAAGGAAAACTGGCTGCCTTAATTGTCAAGCTCTGAGCAAAACTACTTCTAAGAGTCAGGTGGAAAATTCAAATTAGGATATATTCTGATTTTTACTAAGCAAGAGGAGCAGAAAAGATACCTTTTCAATGACACTTATTAGAGCACTGATTTCCTTTTCTTTGTAACCCAAAGAGACTCCATTTTCTTCAGAGCTGTCACCCTGAATAAGAGCTTGATTACCCATTATACCCTGGTGATGGTGTGCCTACAGTACAGTAGTCCCTTCATCACTAATGAACACTTATTGAGCACCTACTGTTGACGGAGTCTATAATGAAAGAGAGGATGACAGTTGGGCAAAGAGTAATGAAGCTAGTCCTGGAACCATATCGGGAGCGCTTTGAAGTTATTTTGGGACACTGTGACCACAAAACAAGAAGCTAGTCCTGGAACCATATCGGGAGCGCTTTGAAGTTATTTTGGGACACTGTGACCGCAAAACAAGAAACAAGGGAGGAAAGACTGGTTTTCAATTATGGTTCAGAGGGTTTCATCCCAAAGTTGCTTGGTCCCATGTATTTCAACAGAATATCATTGTGGGAGAGGCACATACCAAGGAAAATTATTCTCATCAGAGCAGACAAGAAGCAGGGAGTGAGACAGGAAGTGAGTACGGATAGGCACCAGTAAGAATCCTCCCCGGGACCACTTCCTCCAGCTAAGCTCCACTTCCTACAGGCTCTGAAGCCTTTTCAAAATTAGCACCACCAGGTGGGGATCAAGCCTTGAACACATGAGCCTGTGAGGGACATTTCTGATTCAAACTGTAACATGGAGCTTCTAGGCAAGCATGGCCAGAGGAATCAGAAACACACTTGAATAGGAGTTTTCTTCAATAGTTTTATCCATGGAAGAATCAGTAAGAATGAACTACATCCTCCTGGCACCCTTTCTGCCTCTCCAGAGCAATCCAAACCAACACTGAGAAAATGGATCCTTGGCCCGGGCAACGACCCTAGCAAAGCCAGAAGGAAAAAGAAGTCCATGCATCCTCTTTTACATTTTAATTTTATAATCATCTAATAATGTATACTTAAGGTATACTTAAGCATCAGAAGTTCAACATTACAATGTACAAGTTTTTAATAAATTTCATTTGAAATTTAAAAAAATATCCCCTATCATATTATCATTTTGTTACTTTAAAATATAAATATATTGGTTACTAGAGCAATGTCTCAGTGGCTAGGAGTACTTGCTGCTTTTGCAGAGGACCCAGGTCCAGTTCCTAGAACCTACATGGTGGCTCACAACTGCCTATAACTCCAGTTTGAGGGAATTAGACACCTTCTTCTAACCTTCATGGGCACCCACAGACATGTGGTACACAGATATACATGTGGACAAGCTCTCATACACATAAAATAAAAAGAAATATATATATTGAAAGGTATTATATAATCGATATTATCTTGAAATGACTTTCATTTTATCAAATACATATACCTGTATATTCTATATTGACCTAACAAGCACTTGACTATGTGCTCAATTCGGTGTGCAGACAACAGTTGGTGTAGTTAGTAACCTGAAGATTCCTTTAAGCTCATCAAGGCAGCAAGCAGCCTTACTCTCCCATGCTGAGATATCTCACCAGCGTCTCTCTCAAAGATTTTCCTTCTAGATTCCTCTTAACCAGTTCCTAGAAATAGGACCCCATCCTGGAAACAGCAGAGAGCTTAGAACCGGCAGGAAACAGGAAACAGAAAAACAGGACAGAAAGTGGGTTTTGCAGGGGGCTTATTTAAATCCATCAGACATCGGCCGTGTTGAGAGCTGGGAACTGGGCCTCAGTCTCTCACAACCCTGTGGTGGTCTGTAAAGATGGAATTTTTAGCACAGTGGTTACCTTGCCAGGCAGTTCAAAAATATGGGCAGCAAGAGGACGAGGTAAAGGAAAAGCAATATCAAGCAGTCATAAATGTCCAATTCTTGCTAAGGAGGCAAGGATTGTCCTTAGGAATATTTATCCTGTAATACTCTAGGCAGCAAAAGAGTAGGTCAAAGCAGATCATTTGTAAGGTTTATTCCTCAAAAGTCAAACATGATTTCAGTTTGGGGTCATTCACCAAGCATGAAGGTTGTGGATAACAGTATTATTAATATTCCATAAATTCTTTATATGGTGCTCGGTAGAAAATCATCATTTGTAATATTTATCTGGTGCTTGAATGAGAACATGCGATAATAAGACAATTCAATTTTCTACTTTGACATTTCAGATATGACCGAGCCATGATAATCAATCAGTAATACATTTATCATCTACAGGAAGCCAATTATGCACCAATAATCAGTGAAACTTCGAACCCATAACCTAGACTGTGCACAGTGGTGACAGTCAAGGTAGAGACATTTGCTATAATTATGCTGTTATTGCTTCTAACAAAATGTTTTATACCTGAAAGGGCAGGCAGTGCCTTTAAAACACCAATTCCGCTCTGGCTCTTCATTACAAATTGCCTTTTGAATCACAAGCCTTTTAGAAGGGCAATAGTAGGTAAAGGCACAGGCAGAGAGAAAGAGAATATGGCTGGGAATCACGTTTGGACGGGTGAACCAACCTTGCCTCTGCATTTACTGAGTAACCTTGAGCAAACGATTTAAACCCCTAGGCTGCAGTCTCTCCATCATAAGAGCAAAGTGATAACTACCTACGGGGTTGTATAAAGATCTGCCACAGTGAAGGGCACACATGTGCTCAATAAATAGGTGCTATCATTAAAACCAAAAGACTTAACCAAAACAAAGCTGCAGGTCATGGGTTTTTTTTTTTAGAAAAAAATTAGTTTTAAAACATTTTATATAAGTAAGTCAATATGGCAAGGAGAGAAATATTTAAAACATAGCACCAATTATAATCAAGTGTCTTGTTCGTATTCTGATTGCTAGATAATGATTATATGCACTCTTTTAATAATATCGTAGGTGGCTACACCTTGGATTTTATGTATTGTATTCTGAAATCTCATGTTAATTACAGGCATAAACTGAGACAACTCAGAAGCCCATGGAAGGCACTTACTGAAACATCATGTGGTCTGATATCTCTGGAAGAAGAAATCCAACAGCTTACTACTTTCAAATACCACTCACATAGTGTTCATTCGAGGCCATCCAAACAGTGTGTGTTTGTGTGTCTAGGTTTATGTATGTGTGCACTCACAGTTTAACTCAGCTTCCCATGGCACCTCAGAAGAGTCTTCCTTCCCCCGTGAGCTGAGAATACTGTCTGGCACAAGACTGGAAGGCAAGTCATCAACAGGAATAGGCTGAATCACTCTAGAAAGCATTCCATGAAGGTCTCAGGTCCCGAACAGCTCTTCACAGGGATACAAGGTCACAGCCTGGGAGCCTTAAACAAATGCTGGTTGCCAAAGTATTCTATCACATAGACATGTGTTTTGGTATCTATTACTGTGTGACAAGACACCTCAAGATTTAGAAACATAAAATAAATGGGCTCTCTCCTAATTCAGTGGGCCGGCGGCAATCACACAGGTCATACAGCGCTGACTGAAAACTACTGGAGTTATCTGGATTTGGTTGAGCTGGGATATACAAGACACTGTTTTCACTTGGCTTCCTGCTATTGACTCAGCAGGGAGGTTTATCTGAGCAAGGGGTATTTTGCCTCCACACAGTCTCTGTGTAGAAGGGGCTTCTCATAGCAGCTGGACTGCAAAAAGTAGTCCCCAGTCACGGAGTATTTGACGGGCTGGAGAATCAGGAAGGCTTCTCATGGCCTCCACTTTGAAACCATGCAGTGTCACCCTATGGGTCAGAAACCTCACAGGGCCAACCTGTGCCTCATGGAGAAAGATGTAGACCCTGTGACCGCTCCGTGGGTGTGTTGCTATTATGTATGTCTTTTCCTCTGTGTAGTGGATAAAATACAAACATATTGAAAGGCTAGACGAACTTCTAGCACATTTCATTCACTAATTTTCCAAGCATGTCATGAAAACGTATAAACCGGTTCACAAAATGATTAAGAGCTCGAGTTACGCTGTCAGACAAGTCTCAATTAAAATCCTTATGCTGGCTGGTTGCATAACCAAGAGAGAAGTCACTAACACAGTGCTCCACCTCGAACCCAACAGAGGCAGACTGCCAGTGTTCCAGAGAGACTGAGCTCCCAGCTCGGTGGGAGAGCGCTTGCCCAGACTAGATCTGAGGATGGCAAAAGCTGTGTGCAGACACTCAGCGCTCAGAGTCTGATCTTGCTCGGGTGTCTGGAAGTATCTATTCCCAAACACCCCTCGTTCCTCTTTCTCACCCCCTAAACTAGTGGTTCGCAACCTTCTTAATGCTGTGACCCTTTTTTAAAAAACAATTTCTTTATTGAATCTTTGGGAATTTCACATCACGCACCCTAATTCAGCTCACCTCCCAGTCCCCCCCCATATCTTCCCCTCATCCCTGCAGTGCCCCCAAAAGAAAATTTTTTAAAAATCAAAACAAAACAAGCAAACAATAGAAAAAAGAAAATGAAAAAAAGAAAAAACAAAAACCTCTTCGCTCCCCATTTTTTCCCACCTCTCCAACACCTCTTCATTTGTCCTGGTGACACTGGGAGTTGTGGTGTGTCACAATCAGCTTTACTTGCAAAAATGTTCATTGCAATGAGTCATTGGTCTGGTTCAAGGCCTCTGGCTTCTGGCACACCATCATACTGAATCCTCACCAAAACTCCTCTCAGATACCCCAAAACTACCCTGAGTCGTGGAATCCTACAGTATTGTTCCACAGGACCAATCCCTTCCCAAGCTCCAGCAGATCCTAGATGGGTTAGATAGATGTTAGAATGGGCCAGCCCCAGGCCTGGCTATGGACCTGAGTGGTAGTTGAGCTGGTCAATCCAGGCCACTGGGACTGCCCCCCCTCAGGCAAGGGGCAGAGCAGCTCTGCTATGCCCATGACATCAGATCAGCTCTCCCTTGCCCATGGTGAGGGGTGGGGCCATCTTTCCTAGACGGAGTGGGGGGGGATGGAGTGGGGATGAGGGCTGGAGGGGGGGGGGGCACAGTCATGACAGCTCTCCCATAATTGTCGGGGTCAGCTCTCTTGCTGCAGATGAAGGGCAAGGCTGACTCAGCATGGTCTTCTGATTTCATCATGTATGGTTCCCATGGCCCCCTGAGGTGACACAGGGCACAGACATCAATGAACACTCTAGCTGAAGTGGAACCACGGACCCAGAGACAGCCCTCGGCAGCAGCTTGAGCCCAGATGACACCATAGCTCCAGGTGGAAGTGCAGGCCACTCAGACCAGGAGGACTCTGGTGATAGCACAGTCCTGGACACCAACAAGGCCACAGGTTGCAGCCCTGACCCCGGGTTTCCATGTAACCTTTGGCGACAACACAGGCCTCAGACTTCAATACAGACCCCGGCAGCTGCAGTAGGACCACAAACCCAGACATGGTCCTCGGCAAATGCTGAGACCCTTTAAAACTGTTCCTCGTGTTGTGGTGACCCCCAACCATAAAATTATTTTTGTTGCTACTTTATAAGTGTAATTTTGCTACTGTTATGAATCGTAATATAAATATCTGATATACAGGATATCTAATATGTGACCCCTGTGAAAGGGTCGTTTGACCCCCAAAGAGGTCTTGACCCACAGGTTGATAGCCACTGTCCTAAACCATTCCCCTCCTTCTTGATTTAAAGAAGTAGATTACTTCAAAGCCCAGTATTGTTTTCTGGCTGGGAAGTATCCATACCAAGAAACTCATTGGAACAATATATTTTGTCACTTGTTTATGGAAAAAAAATTATAGCAAACATAATTTACAGGCTAAGACACTGTCATTCTTTGCTTTCTATTGATGTGATAAAACACTGACCAAAACCAACTTGGAGAGGAAAGGGTTTATTTGGTTTACATTTCCCCATCACAATGCAGCATTGAGAAGTGGGGCGGTGGTGGCGCACGCCTTTAATCCCAGCACTCAGAGGCAGAGCCAGGCGGATCTCTGTGAGTTCGAGGCCAGCCTGGACTACCAAGTGAGTTCCAGGAAAGGCGCAAGGCTACACAGAGAAACCCTGTCTCGAAAAACCAAAAAAAAAAGAAAAAAAAATGCAGCATTGAGGGAATTCAAGGCAGGAACTGAAGCAGAGACCATGGAGGACTGTTGTTTACTGGCTTGCTCCCAGACTCATGTTCAGCTACCCTTCTTAAAGCTCCCAGGACCAGCTCCACTGTGGTAGCACATGTCTTTAATCCCAGCATTTGGGAGACAAAAGTAAGAGGATCTCTGAGTTTGAGGCCAGTCTGGTCCACGGAGTAAGCTCAAGGATAGTCAGGGCTCTACAGAGAAACCCTGTCTGGAAAAACAAAACCTCCCAGGACTAGCAGCCCAGGGGGTGGCACCACCCAAGTGGGCTTGGCCCTCCCACATCTATCAATAATCAAGAAACAGACATGTCTACAAGCCAATCAAAGGAGACAATTCCTCAGCCAAGGTTCCCTCCTCTCAGGTAACTGACAGAATACAGCAGCACACAATGTTGATGAAAGAAAGTCAAAGCTGCAGAGAGCAGTTCCAACCCAAGCATCTTTTTTAAAGATTCTGAATACCCTATTACCTAGCACGGACATCAGATGCTGGCCTCGACATACTAATCACACCTGATGATGTTGCTCTGGCCTGCCTGTCATATTCCTTTGGACAAAACTGGCCCAGAAGTGGAATCCGAGACCCCTGGAATGCTGGGGTTAGAAGCAGTGTCCTGGTACACAGTGGGTAGATTAGGACCCAAGGAAAGCAGATACAAGGAGCAATAGCACTACACAAGGAACAAAGAACATCGGCAGCCTGGATGGTCAGAGCAGCCAGGGCAGGTGGAAAAAATGGAGGCAAGAAATCAATGGGGGTCAGAGGTCAATCCTCAGAGCAATGGAAGGTCACAGAAAGGACACAACTATTCCTTCCATTGTTCCTAACCACCCTTTCCCACTTAGAGAGAAAAATGGTGCCATGTGGCCTCTGGCCTCAACTTAGTCCAAGTTTAACATAGAGAATATAATAGAGTGTGTGTCCTGAGCGAAAGAAACTCTAACCAAGGTCTCCTGTTGTCCCCAGAGAATACAACCTAGAGTATCTGCCTGCCTCACCATAAGTGTGGAAGGTCTCGGTACACATCAGACCCAGAACACAGACACTCTCCATGGCAGCATTTCTCTCCATCCTTGGTTTAAATTTGGAGACTTGCTAAGCTGCCTGCACTCAACTCTCTTACATTCGAGCTATGTGTTAATACTGAACGATGAATGTGTACACACTGCGTTAAACACTGAGGCTGGGCTCACTGTAAGATTCCGGCATCCTATCATGGTATGTCTTATACTATTAAGAACAACACTTCAATTCTAAGTTTTCCCTGACTTATAGGCAGAAGGGAGACCTGGTGTTTCACATTCCTGGAGGGAAATTGATTGCAAGGACTGCCGGGTCCCTTTGGGAGTTTCTCCAGGGTGCTGGCAATCCAGAAAGTCCACCAGCCCCGTTCTAATGAATAGTGGTTTTGCTGAAACCCAACAGACTGTAGTGGATGACTTTGTGGCTCTGCTAAATTGCGTTGCTTTGGAGTCCCTCTTCCCCCCAGAAAGATGATTTTTCAAAAGTCCTCATTGGCTAGACGCCATTTTCATTGGGAAAAAGGACCTCCAAGTGCTACATACAGGCTTTTGACAATCCTCTAGTGAAACTCAAACGCTGTCCCTCAGGCTTAGAGAGCCATTTATTGCTTAAAAGCATCGTATCAGAGGAAACGTGGGTTACATCCCTCCAAACTACCTTCTGCTGGTTCTGTCCTACCAACTACTTGCATTTAAATGTGCGTTTAATTGGATAGGAGTTTAGCTAGGCCACTGTGGTAGATCTGTAGCCATTGGGCAGGATGGAATCAACTGCCACTCATTAAAGTTATCCTTAAGATAAAGATTTAAATCTTCTTCATCTCTTTGCTTAGTATCACTAAAGTAAATAGGGCCAAGATAGGGGAACTGAAGGAGATTTCCCAGCCAAGAACATTGACAGCTGAAATATAATCATATTATAAGATTTATAATGCTATTGACTTTTCTTTTGCATCATAAATTTCACCAACTGACTGTCTGCCTGGATTTTATTATAATATCATATTAGGGAGAGCAGCTTTGCTGGTGACAAATGAAAATCACTGATATGAAAAAGCTTCCCATTATCAGCTCATCACCTACCCATATTAGCATCTTTGTATCCTATTATCAACTTTTTACATAAGATAACATTTCCTAATGGCAGGGATTTCTCTAATGCTATATGAGTGGTGCAAGCAACATTTGTAGTTCCCATCATGCATATCCTACTTGAAAGCAGAGTGTATTTATTTTCTGCGTCGACTTTGAAAACTGCAAATAGTTTCTAGCAGTTCAAGCAGGAACACTGTTTTATGGAAAAACCATTTGCTTGATGAGTGCCGAAGGCCCCTTTAAATTGGGTCCCAACCTTCAGTTAATTTTACAGTAACTCCACAACGTGAAGACAGTTAAAGCAGAGAGGAAAGAAACAAACTGCTGACCTACTGAATGCAAAGCAGAGACTACATTTGCAGTGTCTTTAGTTATTGTTGCTGTGATTCTCAATCACGTTGTCTGTTACCTAAAACTGATCTACAGCTGTAGATAAGAACTTTGTTCCTAGCACTTCCCAACCTCCTTTCACATGGCTGGGAGCCAGCAGCGTAATACAAACTTAGTTTCTAAAATGTATTTTTTAGGATGTGATCGAGTCATTGGAGTTTGTGGCCATATCTGCAAGACGCTGAGCCAGCCTATCAGCTCTGCAATTTTGTGTGACAAGCAGTCAATGCAGTGAGAAAATCCATTTTATCAGCTCAATGAGCTGAACGGACGCCTGTGGACACATGCAAATCACAACCCTCTGTGGTTTCCCATCACAGCAGGGCATCCCTGGTGTTCTTCCACTGCGAGGAAAGGTTCTGGCCTAACCACAATTTCCATAAAAGGGCAGCCTGGCCCTTTCCTGGACTTTTGAGTTCACCTTGGTGTCTGACACCCAACAAGGATGCACCGACCTCAGCCCAGGACCTGGTAGCACATTCCTACAGCTCTTGATCCCTACGGCCCTGCTCACCTTGCTCAATCACTCTTGAATTTAGGGCTCATATTGGTGTGGTGTAGAAGCACACTCCTACCACCTCAGAACACACAGAATTCCTCTCCAAAATTTTTCTCAGGGGTTTATCATATGGACTCATGGTAGAACCTCAGACCTTGAAGGTCAAGCAGGAGACTTCAGAATTCCGGGAATGCTTATACCATACAGCTGGACTGCTCTGACTTTTCCTGTCTACCACAGAATAAATGTATGTCCTTGAAATGGATGGACCATGTCTTTATATAGGCCACAGGGCTTATTAACCCCTCTAAGTTGCACTTACTAATCAGGTAGTAGTACTCAAACTTCAGCTGGCATTAAAAAAAATACCTGAGGTACTTTTAAAGAATGAATTCTTGGACTCAGTCCCCTAATTTCCTTATTTAAGTCAGTCCTACATTGAAGACAGGTAAATCTTTCAAATAGTCCAGCTGGCTGGCAGGCTTTCATTCAAACAGCTGTTGTCTTCAACCAATCTGATCCATCGCTTATTTGAAGGGGGAAAAAAAAGAAGCAAGTATGTAAATGTTTGAGACAAACAAAATCCTGTTAGTTGACACAATTCTGCCTAAGTATTCATTTTTTTACTGCTATTCTAATGCATTGTTTGTGTAAGCCTACCTAGGAAAGTGGCCAAACATTTCAAACCCATTGCCAGAATGAGTTTCAGTGGAGATCAGTCAGAAGGAAGTCCTAGAGAAATCCGTGAAAATATTCACACATAGGATGCTGGAAAGTCTTGGTATCTGCCTCCCTACATCTGACTTTCTGAAGTTTCCTCGGCTTCTGCCTATTTCCTGCTGGTCAGCTGCAGAGAATACAGCCCAGTTCCCTACAGTTTCCAACATTAGGGGGAGGAGAAGGGTCACAGAGAACCTACTGACATGCACAGGTTGGACCACCATCAAAGCAGGAAATGAGGGAGCAGGCTTCCTGCAAGCCGGTGGACACCAGTGCAGACCGTGAGGAGGTTCAAGGTGTTGTCCACTCACTGCTCACTCAGCCTTGCACCGCAGGGTGCTCCTGACTCTGTGCGCGTCTGCATTACAGTTGTTTGTGCAGCAGGGTGTGCCCTGCAGTCTCTCTTGGGCAGCTAGCTCTTTTAGGACGGAGCCTGTGACCAACAGTGTAGATCTGCCCCATACTGGCTGTGTAGGCTGGGCAACTACCTACAGCTCAGCTCCCTCACCTACAAAATGGAATAATCACTGCTACCGAAGGATGGCTGTAAGGATTGAGATGCTCCTTAGAAACTGCTGAGCTGAGTTGCACTGCCCGGGTTCGATTCTTGCACATTACTATTCAGTCTGGATGCCCACGTCAACTTGTGATGAATGAAGTATGAATAAGGATCTCAAGGTAGCCAGCTAAAGAAAGGAAGGAAAGAAAGAGAGAGAGAGAGAGAGAGAGAGAGAGAGAGAGAGAGAGAGAGAGAGAGAGAAAGGAAGGAAGGAGATAGCCAGCTTGTCACCATCACCCTCATGCTCCAGCCAGCCAGCCCCCAAGGGAGGAGACGGCAGAACAGTCAGTCTCCCGATGAGTATTCTAAGTACCTGTCAACAGCTCTCCTAAACTGTGCACCAGGACTTAATCCAGAGCTGGTGGCCCTTCCTGTGGGTCCACACCTCTTGTCTTCTCAACTCTTATGATTTCACCAATCTCTGGAAAGATGATGTAAAGAAAAAGAACCATCAAAGTAGTGGTGGCACACATCTTTAATCCCAGCACTCAGGAGGCAGAGGCCAGGCAAATCTCTGTGAGGTCAAGGACAGCCTGGTCTACAGAGGGAGTTCCAGGATAGCCAGGGCTACACAGAGAGAAAGAGAGAGAGAGAGAGAGAGAGAGAGAGAGAGAGAGAGAGAGAGAGAGAGAGAGAGAGGAATAGAGAGAAAGCTACCAAGAGCAAAATCTTCCCTAAGCCATACTCGTGGGCAGCGTGAGCCCTTGGCATAGTCCTGGGGCATGCTGTCATAGTTTTATTGACAGATCTTGCTCACTCATGTCTCGGTTCAGAGGTTAAGTTCTGAGGCACTGAAGGGCATGAATTCTTCCAGTTGGACCATACTGGCTGTAGTCACAACCTGTTGAATGACACAAACCTCAATGACGAACAGGGAAGGAAGGCAACCAGGGAGGGGAGTGGGATCCCCAGATGTGAGCAGCCGCCCCAGCATCTAAAAGCTCTGCCTTGGAGCCCAGCCGTTCCTTGGAACTCCTTTGACCCAGGACCCCATCCAATCCTCCTTTCCTTGGGATGGAAGGGTCCAGGGGAGGCGGTGCTCATAACAATGTTCTAATGAAGGGTCTCTCAGCCCAGCTCCTGACTGGGAACCCAGTCAGAAGAAGAGATTCAAAATAACCTCTCCTTTAGAGGAAATCTTCCCATGGACTCGAAAGCTAACTGGCTTTTCGTGGTCAGCTCATTCTTGGATGAAGAACAGGAGACTAACAATCATAATGGGACACAGCAGGTAGCTCCTGTCAATCAACTGACACAGGCCTTTCCATACGTATGACGACACATCAGACTGTGACACGGGCACTTCAAACTCCGAGTCTACACAGAAAGGTCAAGTGTTTTGTCAAATTCCCATAGCATGTAAATGGCAGCCATGGATCCTGAGTCTATGATGTATTTCAAATTCTCTGATTCTCTCTAACACAAGGAGTCACGTTATATTCAAGTTCATTTTAAGCACAAGTTAGGAGGAAGAGGGAAAAATCAAAAGGGAAGAGACAAGGGTAAGGGCCACTAAATAATACAGGCAACATCTCCGAGACATGCTTTGGTGCAAACATGCCCCGGAACTACCAAGAGTTTGGGGCAGGTGGCACATTGGTTCAGCTGGACTCTGCTCTCAGAATGGTGGCATCTCACCCATCCAAATGTGAGTCTAAGTCTTAAAGGAATGCATTTAAGGGCAGCACATCCACTAAATAAGGGTGAGAACCACCAGTTCACTTAATTCTCAATGCAAAGAAATGAGCGTATAATGTAGGAGGAAGAAATCTTAGCGAGAGACAATGTCCAATCCCCATACGGTACTTTGCACAGAGCTTAATGTGCACATCGCTGTGGGCCTCCCACCATGCAGCATGTCAGGTGTTGAAGCGCTTCCACACACCTGGTTCACCCGATTATGACTGACCACATCTGCCTGGGAGAGGTAGAAGAGAGGCAGTTGTTGTCCCCACCCTACATGTGGAACAAGTGCTCTCTCTCGTGAGTGTTCTCTCTCTCTCTCTCTCTCTCTCTCTCTCTCTCTCTCTCTCTCTCTCTCTCTCTCTCTCGATCCACTTATGCTACAGGAAAGGCGAGAATGAAGGCAGTCAAGCCTCCTTCATCTCAGGTCTCTAAGTGCTGGACTTGCAAGGACAGGCATTGCCTGGACTTGGCCCAGAAGTCACAGGGCTGCCTGCCCCTGAGCACTGACTTGGACGATGCACTTGTCAGCTGTGACCATGCTGTACAGGGGCTGGACCACTCTCCCTATAAAGCAAAAGCTCCCCAACCCCACCTCTCAAGTTCTTGTACAACCCAAGGGAGACTGTCACTGCATCTCTTGCTCACTTGGAAAGACTGGTGCTTGCAGCCACATTTCTCTTGGCTTTACTCAAAAATGAAGAAATATAAAATCTCCAGCAGATTTATTTTTGGACTGCCAATTGTCTTCCCACTCCGTGTAGGAGGAAATCTGAAACTGCCAAACACCCAGAAAACACTTTGAGATACAAGAAATATACTTGTTTGAAATGAGGCATTTTTAGGCTCATTGGTGGTTCTTTCTGGTTCTTTCTTTGTTCTCTTTATGAACCACGGTTGTAGAAATAGACTTTGGGAAGCCCCTCCTTTCGCTGGTTTACCAGGTTATCTGTAGTGTGAGTTCTGTCCTAAGGATATAATGTCAAAACAATTTATGTGGCACCTTAGAAGCCCCCAAAGTACGGGTTGCCAGGGCAATGGTCTGCCAGGACCATCCATCTAAATATAAGTTGTGGTTCAGTCATATGGATGGATTCCCTGCCAAACATGGGTCTCTGAATGTACATACCCTCCTCATTCTCACAGCATAGAGGGTCTTTCCTCTCTGCTGACACAGCCCCTCCTTTGATTATCTCTGATCCAGCACACCTCTGTGTTCGGAGCCCAAGAACAGCTTTCCTTGACACACAGCCTTGCTAGGTTCCCGGCTGTTTCCATCAAAAGCTCATTCATTCAGCCAACACGTTCACATGCTCAAGAGATGTCGGCCACTACAAGACATAGAGAACACAGCCATGAGTGAAGCAAAGGGCTTCTTCCCCAGTGACCTCACAGTCTAGAGAAGAAGAGACAAACTTGGGCACAATGGGACCACTGTCAAATGCTGAATGAATAGAAGGAAGCAGGGACAAACAGAACGGTACCAGGGACTCTGGCAGAAAACCGGAGGGCTGCTTGTATGGCCATGTCATGACAGCCTGTAGCCAAAATTCATGATCAGCATGCCAGTGGAACAAATGAATCTTGACATTTATAACCAGGACCTGTTTTAGCATAAAACAGAGCATAGCACCAAGTATATTCTTATATTCATCACCCAGAAGCAGGGGGCAGACCCTCCTCTGCATCTGTGTGAGCCTAAGATCCCATCTAGCTGAAAGCATGATCATTGTACTTAACAGACATTGTTGCCCCCACTACAAAAGCATGCCTCGAAAATTTCTTTTAAAAGCTAACCATATCTGCTTGCCAAAGCCAATGCATGTAAATTTAGCTAAAAGGGCAGACTGAAACTGAAATGCTAAAGCAGAGAGAGATTGCTGTGAGCATGGACACAGTCAACACAATCTTGACAATGCAAAATAAAAGATTTGGTTGTTTATAGCCAGTACGTAGAAAGTCCTTTTGGTTGAATATAGCTAGTTACCTTTGAAACCAGACTTCACATTTTGTTCAAAGCATGACTCCTCAGCCAGTGCATCCCTTGACAGAGTGCCGAGAAATCTTAATAAACACAGACATTTGAGAAGGAAAGGGAGGGGTGTTCATTTCTCCATGTTTTCGCCCTTCCATGGGTTCATTCTCCTGAGAGGCCACCCAGTGCCTTTACAGAGATGAGCGCCTTAACCCACACAAAGTTCATGATGAAGGGTACCAACACCTGCATGACATGAGGTAAAAATTCTAAATGTGCAGGATCTTCTTACTTCAGCTGCTCACAAAGTTCTCGAGTCTTCAGCTCTGCTCTGCAGAAGTTGCATGTCCCAGCCCCTTACCAAGGCCTGCAAAAGGGGGGACACAGTGCCACCTGCTGCTCGTACATGGGTAGAGTTGATCTCTTAGTGAAGCACCACAGGATTCTAGGAAATAACTGTATTTTTCCAAAGCAAGTTCCTACGTGATAAAGGAATATGCAAGATTGATTTGTCATGGAACGAATTTTAGTACATATTTTATTTTATTTTTTCCTCAATAGTTTACACAACTGTCTTCTAATGTCAGGTGAAAATAAATTTGAAACTTAAGTACCAGTTTATAATGTTTTGATTTATTCATTTCATACAGCCATAGCACACATTTTGTAATAAAGTCTCTCACCCTAATTAGAATTCTCTCCTCTGTACTGCATTTAAGTTCCATGAAATTAGCACCATCACAGATGCTGAAATAGTTACAAATATGAAGGGAACTACTGAACAGGGAAAACGTGCTCAAAGAATGTTCCAGAAGGAACTAACTGCACTTTGAACTATTCTAGTAAAAAAAATGATATTAAAAATAGATTTTTTTTTTCATACAGTATATTCTGAGTATGGTTTCCCTCAGTTCTCCTAGACCCCTCCCCCATTCCCCCACATACTCAAATCTACAACCCTTCTCTCTCTTTCATGAGAATATAAGTAGGCATCAATAATAATAATAATAACAATTCATAATTATTAATAATAATATAGACTAAAACCAAACAAACAGAAGAAAAGAGCCAAAGAAAAACCAAAAGGAACTCACACAGAGAGAGACACACACGTTTGCACAACACAGAAATCCCATAAAAAAACACAAAAAGCGAAAACCATAATACATAAGCAAGGGACCCGTAAGGTTAAAAAAAAACTGACAAAGGATTATGAGACAATGAACCTCCAAAAACACCACTGAGTTCATTTTGTGTTTGCCATCTACTGCTGGGAGTGGAGCCTGCCCGTAGAGTGGTCTGCATCCCCAGGGAGACTCCCTTGGAGAAATCCGATTGTTCATTTGTGAGCAGTCATCACTTGGAGAGAGTTTCTGGGTTAGGGTGTCCACTTCCCCTCTCAGTGTTAGGACCCCACCTGACCCAGACCTGTGCAGTCCTTGGACATGCTGCTTCAGTCTCTGTGAGTTCATACGTGTGTTAGTCCTGCTGTGTTTAGAGCGCCTTGTTTCCTTGGCATTCTCCATTCCCGTGGCTCACAAGCTCTTTCCACCTCCTCTTCTAGAGGGTTCCCTGCGCCCCGAGGGGAGGGATTTGGAGACATCCCATTTGGGTCTCTCACTTTTGCTCTCCAAACATTGCCCAGCTGTGGGAACTAAAAGCAAGTGATGTAAGTATAGCCTTGTTTTCCTAAAACAACTCACTGATTTTCCTTCTTAACTCAACTCGGTGTGTAACTCTTTATTTAATAGTCTGTTTGCACAGTAAACAGTGAGATACAAGTACTCTTTCAACTATGAATAAGAAGTATTCTTTAAGCCAGGCAGTGGTGGCACATACCTTTAATCCCAGTACCCAGGAGTCAGGCAGATCTCTAGTTCGAGGCCAGCCTGGTCTACAGAGTTAGTTCCACAACAGGCTCCAAAGCTACACAGAGAAACCCTGTCTCAAAAGACAAAAAACAAACAAGCAAACAAACAAGTGTTCTTTAGGTCTATATAATTGCTTTCTAACCTTGCTGGTATAGCTGGAAACTTTTCTGTGTCCCACCTAGCCCACAGCAGCTTATAAAATAATCACTCAGAGGCTTAATATTAATTACAAACTGTTTGGTCTATGGCTCGGGCTTATTGCTAACTAGCTATTACATCTTAAACTAATCCATTTCTATTAATCAATGTATTGCCATGTGTCTCGTGGTTTTATTTGTGTTCTATTACATCTTGCTCCCCCTGCGGCTCCCAGAGGCTCCCCGACTCTGCCTTTCTTCTCCCTGTATCTCTCTTGGATTTCCTGCCGGGCTATATCTGTGTTGCCATAGGCCAAAACAGCTTCTTTATTAACCAGTAGTAACAACACATATTCACAGCATACAAAAAGACCATCTCACGGCAAGCTGGTGCAGATCTTGGATGTTATGACCGGGGGAGAAGTGGAGCCCATTGGTTAAGGACTGCCCCAGCATGTCTCAGAATGTCTTGATAACATCAACCCTCAGATTCTGGGTCACTGTTGTGGCAGAGACCTGTGCAGCAGTGACCACAGGCAGCTTCCTGTGGCTACTTCCTTCCAACATCAATTTCAGTTGGCATTTTATTAAGTTTTCATTCTTATCATTGGAGAAGGAAGTAACAACAAGTGGTAACTGTGCCTTTTAGAATTACAAGTATTTCCAAAATATTGAGAGAGGAGACGCTAACAATAAGATCTAAGAAAATGCCTGCTACTTCATTTTTTCCTAAACTAAAACAACTTCATAGATTTCATTCCAATATTTAGGAAACTAAAGGGTATATAGTTGATGGGATGCAGTTAGGGAATCCGGTGCCTTGTAAATACAACTTTTAACTGCACAGAAGTGTGTTTACAACAAAGAGACTAACTTTATGAGTATCTCGCTTAATTCTTTTTATTGCTGGACCAGGATAATTTATAAAAGAAAGCATTTAATTTGAGTTTCACCATTCCAGAGAGTTAGAGTCCATGATCATCATGGTGGGGATCATGGCAGCAGGCAGGCAGGCAGGGTGCTGGAGCAGTATCTGAGAGCTCACATCTTGCTCCCCAAGTACAAGGCAGAGGGAGCTAAGTGCAAATGACATGGGTTTTTGAAACCTCAAAGCTCATCCCCCAGTGACACACCTACTCCAACAAAGCCAGACCTCATAATCCTTCCTAAACAGTTCCACCGACTGGGGACAAAGCATTCATATATATGTAATCTATGGGGGCCATTTTCAGTCAAACAATCACAATGAGGAAGTTTGGTTCAACTTTCCCACAAGCTGTGCTTACGAGAAGTTAGTTCAGACCAAGTGTCTTAGCAGCATGCAACAGAATGCACTGGCCAGGGTGAGCTTCCAATAGGGGTTGTCAATTTGGTTATCTTGCCACTCAGCTCTGATCCCTGTAACAAACACCTGAGGTGGTCAACTTAGATGGAGGAGAGGTTAATTCAGCTAATGGCTTCAAAGGTTTCTATCTACAGCCATAAGGCCCAACCCCTGTGGAGCCATGACAGGCAGAACATCATGGTGGGAGCACACAGTATAGCATGTCTGCTCACTTCATTGTGACCAGGAAGCAGAGAAGACAGGGATGGAATCAGGAAGATAGCCTTCAAGGGCATACCTCCAAATGACCTATCTTTCTTCTACTTTAACTCTTAATCCTCCAGAAGCCATCCACTGTCCATAACTCAATTCAGGGATGGGGACTTTGAATCACAAAGCACAACTCTTCCTTCAATGCAGCCCATAACAGACTGCCAAGGAATCTTAATAAACACAGAAGTTACTGCTGTGGGATGGTCTGTATGTCAAGTGTGTTGCTGATTGGTCAGTAAATAAATCACTGATTGGCCATTGGCTAGGCAGGAAGTATAGGCGGGACAAGGAAAAGAATTCTGGGAAGTGGAAGGCTGAGTCAGAGGGACACAGCGAGCCGCCATCAGGACAAGGAAGATGTAAGGTACCAGTAAGCCATGAGCCATGTGGCAAAATAAAGATTAATAGAAATGGGCTAAATATAAGAGTAAGAGCTAGACAATAACAGGCCTGAGCTAATGGCCAAGCAGTTTAAATAATGTAAGAGTCTGTGTGTTTATTTTATAAGTGGGCTCTGGGACTGGCGGGACTTGGTGGCGGGAGCTGGAGAGAAATTCTCCAGCAACAAATGGCGTCCAACGTGGTGGCAAGAGTTTCCACCTAAAAACTTAGAAAAAAGATTCTAAAACGGAACTAAAAACAGCTTCCTAATTGTCTCTCTCAAATGAGCGGCAGCTGCCGGTTTGAGCTACTGGCGGGTTCCTAGCGTGCGCTCTCGACCTGCAGTATGGTGGGAATGAGGCCTCTGCAAGTAGCACATTAAACTGTGTGGTGGATTTAGCCTTTGCTAGTACAAAACAAAAAAAGAGGTTTCTGGGCTACACGCTACTTTGGTAAAAGTGTAGACCCACTATTTCTGAGAGTTATGGCTCCCAGAGCTGGCGGAAAGCGGACCACCGCCATGTTGGGAAGCTGAAGTGGGCGGAGCCAGCAGCCACTGTGCCGTTTCAGGCTTAGAAGGCTGCAGTTTAAAAGGAATAGGCTCAAGCTAATATAAAAAAATAAGCCACGTAAAGATGACTACCACACAGAGAATCTGGATTATGTTCTCTTTGATATTCGTAACTGCAGAAAAACATTTGATTGTAAAAGCTGTTGAGTTATGCCAAAATGTATATTTTAAAGGTACCTTGACTTCAAAATTTGGATATAAGGATATGTTGCTTTGGAAAAGAGTCTCTGCTCTTGTTTCCACAGAAAGCCAGAGACTATGGATTTGTTCCAGATTAAGATACATCAGGTTTGACCAGCCAAGACCCCCTGAAAGGTCTCCAATGACACCATGGCCCAGATGATTCAACATCCAGAATGGTTTCAAGGCAACTGGCTCAGATATACAGCCTCACGGACTACTCCATGATCCTAAAATTTTCTTTCTGTCTCCAGAAGATACAGCGCCCCCCTCCAGCAGGAAGTAGTAAGAGAAGCTACGCCCAAATTCCCAAATGTACCAAGCTGGCTTTAGAGATGGAATTGGCTCACTCCCCCTCTAAACCCAGACATATTGCTCAAAAAAAAAAAAAATGGTTAAGAGATTCTTGTGTCCCAAATCAGAAGAGCCCTCTGGTGTGGGACAGAGAAAAAACAATATTTTTATTTAAATCAGGTTGATTATAAATACAATCTCTTTCTAAAACAAAAAGAGGGATAGTTTAGATATGATAGGATGAAAGGGTAGATTAATGAACCTACTTTGAAAGAGTAACAACTTGTTTAAAATGTTTTACATTGCTATAGATTTTAGTTTATTGATACAAATTTAAACTTAATTTTGTTATACTGTATATTTATATTTCTATTCTTGTTTGAGGTATTATGTTTATGTAACTCATTTAAAATTGTAATGGATAATTAAAAAATAGATTAATAGTTAGTCATCTATGATAATATTTGTAGCCATGTTAGTTAAGTCTTCTAGGTATACATAGTTATATTTCAGATAGATAGGTAGTCTTCAAACACTTCAAAGACCTACAGAATATGGCATTTAAAATGTTTTAAAAATTTAGACTTTCTGGACAGTGAGACATGTCTGCTCCTGACAGCACCGATTTACTTCAGAGAGGAGGATGGGCATCGAAGACACTCCATACGGAGTTTATCTTCACCTTGACAAAAATAGCCATTTGGGCAAGAAACTGTTCTTGCCTGGACTGCCTGATCAACTGGACATGCAGGACCCATACAAAGGTGACCACTGAACTTTGCTTGACAAAATGGTCCTTCAGGTTCCTGCTTTGCAGAGAAAACTGCCAGACATTCTACAGGACACAGAGAAAAGTGAATAAGAGACTCTAGGCCTGTGGGCTGAAGACAGATGCCCCAACTTTACAAGAGAACTTTGAATGACTGTCCAGGCTGCCAGCTGTCTCTGTCTACCCTACAAGACTTTTAAAAGTTGCTTATATCCTTCTCCATTTCTCAGGTAGTAGTATATCCTTCTGAGGTCTTTGATGTGGTTAAAGACTAGATACTTACAATTTTCCTTAGTTATAATAAAAGATAAGTTAGATATAAAACCTTAAACTTACAAATATAAGATAGATAGGATCTCTTCTTTAATATTGTAACTGTAATTCTTGCTTGATAATTGTTTTGCTATATGTAATTTTACTATGTTAAAGTTAAAACCTTCCTTTTTAAGAAAAGAAAAGGGGAAGTGCTGTGGGATGGTCTGTATGTCAAGTGTGTTGCTGATTGGTCAGTAAATAAATCACTGATTGGCCATTGGCTAGGCAGGAAGTATAGGCGGGACAAGGAAAAGAATTCTGGGAAGTGGAAGGCTGAGTCAGAGGGACACAGCGAGCCGCCATCAGGACAAGGAAGATGTAAGGTACCAGTAAGCCATGAGCCATGTGGCAAAATAAAGATTAATAGAAATGGGCTAAATATAAGAGTAAGAGCTAGACAATAACAGGCCTGAGCTAATGGCCAAGCAGTTTAAATAATGTAAGAGTCTGTGTGTTTATTTTATAAGTGGGCTCTGGGACTGGCGGGACTTGGTGGCGGGAGCTGGAGAGAAATTCTCCAGCAACAAGTTACGAGGAGGAAGACTGTTCATTTCTTGGTGATGGTAATAGGTTTATCCCTGGGGCCTGTGAGCTCCACCACCATGGGTTCTTGGCCAGATATGCAGCACCAGGCATGTGTTTCCTTCTGTGCAGTGGCTTAAGTCCAATGAGAAAGCAGTTGGTTGTCTAGGTAACATTCATGCCACTACCGCACCTATGGGTAATATCTTGTCATTATTACAGCTCCCATGGTTCACAATTGTGTAAGACTATTTACGGCTTCCCCCTTGCCCCAGCAGTCTGCATACTGTCTTATAGTGCTATGAGAGCTAGCCAGCAGGGACTTGATTTGTTTTATATGGACAAAGGACCACATCTATAAGGGCTGCAATAAGCAGCCACATATACGGCTACAAAGACTGACAGCTAAGCTTCAGTGTATACATTTCAAATGAAAAAGGACAAAAAGAAGTCAGACATGCTTTCTTCAAAACAGTCGTACAGCTTACCATAATGAAAAGTTTACCTCTGCGAATGAGACCATGGACACTTGCCGAGTCGCGCCATAGAAACGGCATTATTTGAGAACGAAGAAAATAAAAGTAAATGTCTAGAGCTTGCAGCTCACCCCTCAGCATCTCCTGGCCAGAGTGAGAGAACACAATGTCAGCAGCTGGGTGGGGGGTGGGGATGGGGGACACATGAAAATATGTGTTGGGCTGGAGAGATGTCTCAGTGGTTAAGAGAACTTGTTCTTGCTGAGGACCTACGCTCCACTCTCAGCACCCACATGTTGGCTCACAACCACCCATAACTCCAATTCCAAGGAATCTGATGACCTCTTTTGACCTATGCAGGCACCAGGAATGTGTGTGGTACACATAACACACATGCAGGCAAAACACATGAATAAAATAAAAATCTTTTAAAAGAAAATATGTGTGCTGCTGCTAAGGATCCCATTGGTCCTGTTGAAGTTGATGCTTTTTTTTTTTCATTTTTATTTGTACATATTCATGGGATGCAATGTGATACCCAATGTAGAATGATCAAATCAAAGTCCTTAATGTTTTTTTCTCCTGAAGCATTGTTGTTTCTTTGCATTAGAAAACACTGAGTTTTTCTGTTCTGGTTCTTTATATATATATATATGACGGTTGTAAGCTACAGCCATTCAGCTGTCATAAGAAAAATCACATCAGTCCTTCCTCTAACTCTACAGTAGCACCTGTTAGCCAGCCCCCTCTACCACTACTACTTGACCATTTCTAACCACTAATGTCCACTATTTTACCCTCTATGTATACAAAATCAACTGTTTTAGCTTCCACATATGAGTGAGGGCATGTAATACTGGTCTCTGTAAGGACTTGGTTTCACTGAATACTAAAGTTCCACCTATACTGCACTAATGACAATAAATTATTCTTATGTGGCTTAAATATTCTGAGATAGATAGATAGATAGATAGATAGATAGATAGATAGATAGATAGACAGACAGACAGCATTTTCTTTAACTATTCAACTGTCAATGAACAGCTAGGCTGACTCCATAGCTTGACTACTATAGGTGCTTCTTCTTTTTTTCTAATGTATTTTTCCTATATGTATGTATGTCAGTGCATCACACGCACGCCGTGCCCAAAGAGGCCAGAAGAAAGTGGTGGGTCCTATGATGGCTATTCTTGGTTGTCAGCTTGACTATATCTGGAATGAATTACAATCTAGAAATGGAGGGCACACCTGTGCAAGATCCTATGCTTGGTTTGAAGTCGGTGAATCCACTTCTAGTCTGGACCTTTGAGGCAGGAAGACACATCTCTAATCCAGATCTTAAGGCAGGAAGATGCACCTTTAATCTGGGCCACACCCTCTGTTGGAAGCCTATATAAGGACATGGAAGAAGGAAGGTTTTGCTCTTTGCCTGCTTGCCCTCACCTCAAGACTTCCTCCCTGCTCTGTCACTGAAGATGGATTCCAGGCAATATTCACAACTACAATGTGTCTCCTTCCACCCTTTAAGAGAGACAGTCCCCTTCCGACCTTGAATTCACTCACAGTGCTGTGTGAATGAATGTTAGCGAGGTTTATCCCTTCCCCTTCCAGGTTATAAAACATGTTTATAGTGTTAATATTTTTAATATTAACTATGAGCCCTCAGGTAAGGGGATTTCAGAGGTAGCATGGTGACTGCTGTGAGCAGAAGTTTTGGAGCAAAACTAGTGAGGCTGAATGATTTGGCAAAGGTGGGGGTGGGGGGAGGTCACTTTCAAATACTCCCCTGGGGTGTACAGTTTAGCTGTAGCTTTCCAAGTTCAAACATGCATGCCTATTGGCTGCATAATTCTGCCCTCTAAACATGTCTCAAAAAGGTGAAATTTAAGTAGAAGAATTGGTTATTTCTTAGATGCCGTGGTCTCCAAAGGCTTACCCTAGAGGTTGTGTGTGTGTGGGGGGGGGGGGGGGGGTGGTATGAACCAAACCCAGGGCCTTGAGAAGGCAAGGTAAGCTCTGCCAGTGTGCAACATCTGCAGCCCCAGAACTGGAGTTCTAAAAAGGCATGACCTACCTTATAGTTTCCTAAAGTCTCACGCTCATGAACACATAAAAACTTTACATCCCACGTGCCCAGGATTGAAAGTTATAATTCAAAGACCAAACAACAACTTATATAGTGAATTCCTAGTCTCCGACTGTGTTGCAAAAGAATGGGGGGAGGGGTATAAGAAAGAAAGGAAGGATTGATCTGTGATTCTATGGCAATTTTAAGTTTTAGTCAAGAGTAAAATCAAGGGGCTGGAGAGACGCTCTGAGGTTAAGAGTACACGCTGCTCTTGTGGAGGATCTGAGTTTGGTTTCCACTTAGGGCAGCTCACAACCACCTACAACTCCAGCTCCAGGGAATAGTGCCCTTCTCTGACCTCCTAGGGTACACTCACACATGTGCACTTAGCACCCCGAAACACTCACATAAATAAAAGTAACAACAAAGCTTTACAGAGAGACAGACAGACACAGAGAGAGACAGAGAGACAAGACAGACAGATAGACACAGACAGAGAAATCAAAGCGGTTCCAGCATAAAATTATCAGAACACTCCCCACCCCCACCCCACCCACTCCACCCCACCCCACCCCCATATAAAATAGCAACACAACAGCACTACTCATGGGCCTTTTTTAGCTCTCCACATGTGTGGGAAATGATTAGCTTAGATAGGTCATGAGTTCAGTCTCCCGTGATGACATTTGAGCTCCTGAAAGAGGAAACACCAGTAAATAATGTGTCCAGACAGGGCACGGCAGGAACCCAGTGAAGGGCTGCACCAGGAAGGAATTGGCCCACACCATGATCCAGACTCCCCAACCTCCATCCCTGAAAGCAAACTCCTTTCTGTCCTGGAGCCCTCCAGGTGGCGTGTTGTTGTAGCCATCCAAACTAGGACAGAACCAGGATAATCCCATCCCTCGCTGCATTATAAAATCTTCAAGGGACCACATTTTTTGGTCACTATAGTCTCACACTGCCATTGGACAAACACATACTCGCACAATGAGTCAATGAACGAGTGAATGAAAAGAATGAGTGAATGAAAAGGTGATTTCCCCAGCCCTTGCCCGGAATGCGGCAGTCTGAGCTAGCTCTGACGCCAGCTGAAGAGTACACGGAAAGGTCGGGATACGTTTAACTTTAAACTTGTTTTTAAGATTAAATAACTACACCAACTAATCGGCAAACGGCCACGTAAGAGCGACATCTTCAATAATCATGTATAACAGTCACAAAATATAAACGTGAACCCCACCTTTCAGCTGTCTCACCCACATGGGTTGCTGTCATCCCCCCACCCCCAGCACACCAGCCCCTCCCACAGCCTTCATCTGCTGACCTACAGACCAATGGGGGCTGAGGAAGCTCCACCCCTTCCTGTCTGACTCCAGGGTTCCCTTGTGCAGGGCACATGCTGGCTTTGGGTAATGATTCAGCCAGCTCCACTGAGAGAGTTCAAGCCTACTCCTCGAGACTGATGAAAATCAGATTTTTCCAAAGCTGTAACTGTAACTATTGCTGACAATGAAGGCCGAATGGGCCAGAGATGAGAAGCAGTTTGTAGACTCAGAGCCCGGACTCACCAGAGCCAATTATTCCAACAGAGACCACCTCGGGTCTCTGAGAGAGCCTGCTTACTGCCAAGTAAACACATCGACAGCCCTCCTGTAATTGAGGAGAAGTCTCCTGGATCACAAATCCATCTCGTAATTACCCTAGGATTCCTCTGAGAAAGTGTCGACATAATTTCCTTTGTATGTGATTTCCAAAAGGACATGTGTCCTATCCAGTGTTCTCTAAATGCTCCCCATTGATTGTCTCAGTCTACAGTGTGTTGATTTTTCAGCCCAGAGTGTGTAAGGTGAAGGAAACAATAACCAAATATAGAAAATATTGATCTGCAACAATTGATTCAAGGCCCTGTGGTGTGAAAAGATTAGTTACTTTTAAAAGAAGTCCTGAAGGTGACTTTCAGCTACTTCTTATTGACTAACACAGACCAGATAAACCTTTCTGTTCAAATCCATGCACTCTTCAGAAACCACAGTGAACAGTCCTTGTGTCTCCTTGCTTGAGAGCAACACAGTGCTGGGCTTAAGAATGGAAAGGGCTGGAGTGTGCATGAAGGCAGGACTCCAACCCACAGCCTTGAAGACACTAGGAAGTATTCTCTCACTGAGCTACACACATGCTCAGCCCCAAAACCTAAGTAACACAGTCATTCCACTTCTCAAGAATATATAAACATGTATCAAATGACTTCTGGCATTTTGATTTAATGATACACCTAGTGTTTGCTATGTCCTGGCAAGGGGCATGTGTGTGTGTGTGTGTGTGTGTGTGTGTGTGTGTGTGTACAAGTGTGTGTGCAGATACACGTATCTGTACGTGGGGGGGGTATACATGTATGTGTGAATATGTATGACCTTGCGTGGCCCTCATTTCTTCTCTGACTCCTGAATATCTTTTAAATCTATATACAGTAAAGATGTCCTGCCTTCCTGCATGCCTGAGGGTGCTGTCCTGTGCCACTCTAGAACCTGACTGTGATCTTATTTAGGTTTCTCAGCAATCAATCAATGATAGCAAATTCAAACCCCACCAGAATCCTATATGTGGTGTTAGCAAAAACCCAGGAGCTCCAACTCTACCTTGAGAAGCCCACCCTATGCTGTGGGTCTGTCTCTATAACACTTCTCCACTTAACTTTCATGCTTAAATCTATACTAAAATATCTTTATTAAACCTTAACTCTACTTCACAACGATTATTCCTGAAACTCTTTTCTTCACCGAAGCAGGGAGTGCTGGTGTGGCTTTAATTGAAGTCCCTAAACTCTAGGGGAACTTCTCAGGCGACCGCCAGTGACCTAGGGGTGGTGCCTCCTGCCTCTGCCACACACAGCTCTGACAACTGGATCTCTCCTCATCCATCCTCTAGAGAGGCAGCTTCCTCCTCATCGCTGGGTTTTCTACTTTCTCATCCCAGATGAGATGCTAGCAGAAGCAGTATTTTCTCCCAGCTCAATAAAAGAGGTTGAGAATGCGAGGAAACTGCTGGAGTATTATGGCTCTCCTCTACACAGTGATCCCACAAAGAGGAATTATTTCCTCACCATAGGGAAACCCAAAAGTTGACAAACATTTATGAAAAAATTTCCACGACTCTCCAGCGATGATTTTGCACTCAGTAACCGTTTACTTCATTTCTACTCACACTGAGTAGACATTCTGTAAAAGCTCGAGGGTGGTTGAGGATGGATCTAGAAGGACTTAGTGGGAAGAGCAGGAGTGACTATGATCAAAATGCACCATATGTATGTTTGAAATTCTCAGGGAATTAATAAAAAGCAAGTGGTTCCTAATTCCCTAATAATTACTGCTGTCCTTCCCAGGGCAATGCAGCTGCTAGCGACGAAGAAATGTCTCCCATCTTCTCGCCCAGTCACTTAGCCAGAGTCTGGACAAGCTTAGCGTCTGGTGTGAGAGAAACCTAACCTTATAAAGGAGAGCCAGGGTCAGACTGAGCCTTGAACAGCAGCCCACCCCCCCACACACGGTTCAGCTTTTTTTTGTCTCAAGGTCAGCCTGCACGCCATGGATGGCGCTGACACACTGTGGCTCAGCTCCCCATTTGCATCCTGCACAAACCTCGTGCACAGGTTAAGAGTAAAAACCCACTGCAGCCCGAGCCGGCAGCTAATTAGCGACACCTGCATCAAGGCACGATTATCATCTTGCTATTAAGTTACTGTTTGCATTGCAGGGTAACTGATTAGACCTGTCAGATTTGACAGGACCAGCTTCATTTTTGAGTTTATGTATAAATTTAAATGTCACCATTTTAATAGCCAAAAAATATCTTTAGACACGGCAATGGCTATTTTTGAATTTCAGTCCCAGACTGCACTTGTCAGTGACAGAATTATAATTCCATTCCTAAGAAACTGGGCAGTGTGTTTCCATGAACAGATACATCTTTTTCAAATTCACAACAGAGTTTATCCTCTACTTAGTCTACCTTTCCTCTCGATGCTCCAATGACCAGACACAAATTCTAAAGCTGTTAGCACATGATGGTCCGTCCGCATGCTTCATAATACCCACATACACAGGTGCCCAGGACAGATACACTAATTTAACACAACTCACCTTCTGCTCCCATGGTGATGACTCCCAAGTCTCCAAGTTGCAGGTCTCCTCCATTAACAACTGAGCCCTCCACTGTTCCAGACACAGGACACCTCCCTGCAATCAGCATTACGTTATATTCCAACTTTGGGGCATGGTACCTGCCACACCACAGCTAATATTTTGTGGTATTATATTTGCCTTCAGCTAATATGCCTTTGTCTAAAGGGCACAAAGGATTATATCTGGGAGGCTTCAGGGAACAGACCCAGCATAAGGAAATGTCTGTGTCTTATGGGTAAGTTTGTGTGTGTGTGTGTGTTTGTGTCTCTGTGAGTGTGTGTTTGTGTATCTCTGTGAGTGTGTCTGTGTGTGTTTGTACATCTCTGCATGTGTGTGTACATTTGTGGATCTCTGTGAGTTTGTGTCTGTGTATCTATGTGTATCTATGTGTATGTTTGTGTGTCTCTGTAAGGGTATGTGTGTGTCTGTGTGTGTGTTTGTATGTCTGTGTGTGTTTGTGTGTCTGTGTGTGTGTGTGTGTGTGTGTGGACACCTGTGTACATGTGGAGATCAGAAGACAACCTGAAGAAGAGCTGGTCCTCTTCTCCCACCGCGTAGGTCCCAGGGACTGAACTGAGTCATGAGGACTGGCAGCAGGTGTCTTTACCCACTGAGCCGTGTTGTAGCCCAAGAAAGGAACAACTTTTAACAGTCTTTACAACTAGGATGAGAATTCACAATACACTTCCCAAAATAAATGAACTATCCACTTCTCAGGAACATGACAAAACTTGGCACAAAGTATAATCTATAGGGCTTGGACACATTAGCATGACATGCTGACTCAATAAAATTCTTAATTCTATATAGTCATCTAATAGTATTAAAAGTAAATGCAATTTGAAGTTAATGATGTGAGCATTATTACCATTTAATCAAACCACTTTTACAGTGCATCTCCTCACCTTGGCTTCTCAGAAACTAATGAAAGAAACAGCATCCCAGTACTAAGGGACGGACCTTGGTTGCCGACCTGGTCCTTTATCACACACATCACTGGTGCCTCCATAACCTTGGACAAGTCATTTCACTTCTCTGTTCCTGGGTTTTCAGATGAAGTCAGACACAATTTTACATGTACTGTGATCATCAACATGGCAAAAAAAAAAAAAAAATGTATGGAGAGCTTGCTGGAAGTGCAAGCAGTCCTAATTAAAATCAGTCTCTCTCTCTCTCTCTCTCTCTCTCTCTCTCTCTCTCTCTCTCTCTCTCTCTCTCTCACACACACACACACACACACACACACACACACACACACACACGGGAGAACTACTAGTTTAGATGAAAGGGGCCAATAAGAGTGAAAAAGAAATGAGGAGATAACAGGCTGGTGGTGATCAAAATACACTACGTACAAGTACAAAATTATGAAAGGAGTATGGTGGTATTTTATTTGTACTGAAATGTGATTTTAATTGTATGTTAATAAATAAAGTTGCCCGGGGGTCAGAGCTCTTAAAGCCATAGCAAGAGCGTGGCAGTGGTGGCACACGCCTTTAATCCCAGCACTTGGTAGACAAAGCTAGGTAGATCTCTGTGTGTTCAAGGATACAGCCAGCATTGGAGACACACGCCTTTAATCTCAATCCCAACCATAAAAGACCTGGAAGTCTCTACAGACAGGCAGTGACGAGGCAGTCATGTGTTTGGGTTTACAACCAGTGAGAAGGCAGAACAGAAAGACTATATAAAGACAAACACACAGGAAGTAGGTCTCTTTCGAAGAGGTCTCTTGGCTTAAGAGGCTAGCTGCAGGGTAAGGCCCTTAGCTCTGATCTCTTGGCTTTCTTCTTTGCATTGGTTCTGTGTTTCTTATTTAATAAGACAGTTGGTTACATCTACAAAGGATAAATTAAATTTTCAATTAAGAACAAGACAGCTACAATCCCTGTTCATAAAGCCTGTGTTATAGTAGAACAGAAAAATATAGCAGAAAATGAATATGTGCATATTATGTTGACTGCATCACAGAAGACAGAGAGAGAGTGCACAGGTCCCATTCACAGAGGGGTCATCACAGGACAGAGTGCACAGGTCCTCTTTACAGAGGGGTCAGCACTATAAGGAGTGAAGGAGGCACAGTGAGATCACAGCTGGAAGCATTTAACACAGAAGAGACAGTCAGCGAAGAACCCTGTTTATTATTTCACAGCTTCAGAATAAAACACAGAGAAAATCGTGTGGGAAAACTAGGTAAGAGAAGAAAGCCAAATGTTTTCTAAATTATTCTATAGATATATAGATAAAATGAGAAAAAACCCAACCCTTCCGAATATATGGTAAAGGAGGAGGAAGAAGAAAAATGGAGGAGAGAAAGGATGGTAGGAAGGAAGGAAAGAAAGAAGGAACAAAGGAAAAGAAAGAGAAAAAGAAGAAAAAAATCACGTAAGGTTTTTCCCAGAGCCCTGTCTAAAATCCTCACTGTGACCTCAGTTTTACACACTGTCATAGTTAGGATTTTTATTTCTGTGAAGAGACACCATGACCATGGCAACATTTATAAAGGAAAACATTTAACTGAGGTGGCGGCTTACAGTCAGAGGTTCAGTTCATTGTCCTCATGGCAGAGAGCATGACAGTGTGTAGGCAGACATGGTGCTGGCTACTTCTTGATCAGAAGGCAACAGGACTCAGATATTAGATAATATCTTGAGTACAGAAAACCTCAAAACCTACCCCCACAGTGCCACACTTCCTCCAACGAGGCCATAGCTACTCCAACAAAGCCACACCTCCTAATAGTGCCACTCCCTATGAGCTTATGGGGCCAATTACATTCACACTACCACACGCACTAAAAGTTCAGTGGGTCTCAGACTGCTGATTCCATTATCTTGGGAGTTACCGAGTACCTGGGGATAATAAATAAGTTGTGACCTTGCATAAGGAAGGGATTCTGAATTTTAAATGTTCTCACATTCAGTCCAACAGGAGGCTGGAGAGGGGTTGTCTGCTCAAGAGCAAGGACATATGCCTGTCCTGTCCCAGGTCTGTTGTGCCTTAAAATATAAAAATGTCTCATCTGGATCTGTAAGCAGTAAGAAGAGAGAGACGCTAGGCCTGGCCTGGGCTTTTGAAAACCTCAAAGCCCACCTCCGCTGACACCTTCCCCCAACAAGGACACATCTCCTAAGACTTTTAAATAGTGCCACTCCCTGGTGACCACACACTCAAATCCATGAGCCTCTGGGGGCCCTTCTCATTCAAACCACCGCACACGTCATTGTGATTAACAACTTAGTCTCCAAAATTCTAAAACAAAATGTTCACAGATAAATATCAGACAAAAAAGACCTCCTAACCCCAGACTGTAAAACACAACTTGGGCCAACAGGAGCAAAAGTCAGCAGGTACAAAAAGAGGCCCTCAAAGACTTCAGCTACTGGAAACACCAGCCAGGTTGATCTCAGTCCTCAGGGGAGGCTTTGCCCTGGAGGAGGTGGGAATGGGGGGTGAGCTGGGGGGAAGGTGAGGGGGGTGGGAGGGGGGAGAACAAGGGAATCCGTGGCTGATATGTAGAACTGAATTGTATTGCAAAATAAAATTTAAAAAAAAAAAGAGTTATCGGCAGTAGGAAAATATCTTTGTAATTGCAACACATGGTATTTTTACCTATTTTATATAATAAATGTATTGATATTCATAAAAAAAGAAAGAAAGAAAAAAGAATGCACAAAAGAAACATACACAATCAATTTGAAAGAGAACACAGAGGAGTATAGAGAGAGGTTTGGAGAGAGAAAGGGAAGGGGAAAATGGTGTAATTATAATCTCAAAATTAAAGAAAAATATTTTTAAAGAAGAAATATACAGTGGTTCCAAAGTGAAAAATCTGAATATGATTTTACTGGCAATGGAGTAACACACACACACACACACACACACACACACACACACGCATGACTGAAAGTAAAATTGAAACTGAAGTAACATACAAAGAGAACGGATTTCTGAAATTTGTCATTTCCAAACTGAATCTTACAGAATGAAATTTAGATACCATGAATTTTAGGAAAATTAAGGATTTTAGAATTACTTTTATTAGCAACGAAACAGCCATCACCCTACAGTTGTCAATAAGAACACCCAGGTAGACACCAGGTCCTAAGAGCTGTTCATGTTTAGACAACACGGCACCAACTTGGGTATCCTGCAGCAGTCAGCTAAAATGTGACTGACACCGGGCATCAGGGGACTATGAATCAGCACGAAATGGTTGACACTGGATGTCCAGGGATCTCCCAAGGTAAACAGTGATGTAACTATTATATATAACTATTCCTGGCAGAATGTCACTTTTATGTGGGTTCTGTATAAATATGGCCTTGGGGCCAGAGACCTGAACCTTTGCTATCAGCAGTCTGCCTGTATGTCTATCTTTAGGCCTGTGAGCCTTCCTCCATGAGTCAGTGTGCCAGTGTGCATGTGTGCCTACGCTTGCCTGTGTTTGACCCTGTGTCCCTGTGTCCCTGTATGCCTGCCTGTGTCTGCCTGTCTTGGCTGCTTTTGCCTGGAGTGAATAAAGAATGTCTTATTTACCATGGCTCCTCCCAGCCTCCTGTGACCCTTCTCCTTCCCCGCCATTAGAGTGTGGACCTCACACACATTCTGGAAAGAGCTTCTGTTACAGGAAAAATTAGAATGATCCTCAAATTTCTGTTGTGAACGGCACAAGTCATCAAGAAATAAGACTAATTTGGTTCACAGTTGATTCAGCCTCAGGGAGCCCCAGCTGGTAATGGGTATCTTGTTGGCAGAGTCCCAGGCAGTGCCCAGGCTCCCGTGGCAAGTGGCAGGGAGTGTAGGAATGTGTACTTGTCTGGTTACAGACCTACTGGGATTCAACCACAGGAGCCCAACACTGACAATGTCATCTGACCCCAGGCACTTCCCCAAATTCCCTCTGAGCATCATCATTAGATAACTGGGCTAACATTCTGCTCTCTAGATACCGCACAGCAGAAATGAGATTGTAACTTGAGTTTCAGAAAGGACAAGCACAGAGGAGGAAATCCCTGAGGGAGTCTGGGCCGGCATCACATGAGGGTCTCTGTAGCACGACTCTCCTGCGTTCAGTGGAGCCGCAGAAAGTGCCTGGTTTGCATCCTGACAGCAGCAGCCAGTGAGATCTGAGTACTCCCAGGCAGGGACCTCTGTGCTGAGGACTGCAGAGCCAAGCAGCATGTGCCCTCTGCTGGAGGACTGCCTCTGCTTCACGGGGCACAGCCAAAAGAAACTGCATTCTCACCCAGAGAGGCTCGGAGGGCTCGTCCTCTCTTCTCATCCCTTCCCTGTGTTTGAGGAAGAAAACAGAAGAGCAGCGAGCCCTACCAGCACTGAGGAAGAATTTTCTTCAGGTATGAGAATGGAGTTTGTAACTGTTCTAAAGTGAGAAATAATAATAATAATAATAGAAAATGATGAGAGCTTCCCAAGGTATTGTTTGGAGGGCAGAAAATGGGATTTAGAATAAATTATTAAATCCACCTTATGCCTTCAACTTATTCTGCATCTCTATAATGCAGTTACATGCTTGTGCAAACCGGAAGTACACCGTATGCCGGCTTCAACTACCAGGTGACGATTATCAGGCTTGCACTGGGAAACCAACTCTATTCACAGACTGAAGTGCACCGTCTAACCCGGGAGTTGAGGAATTCCAGCTGACGATGGTCATGCAGAAACACACCACATGGCCAATGAGGGAGTGCAGAGCGTACAGCACACATGATGACATGAGGGGGGAGCCCTGTGCTGCTGGAGGCTGCTCCACAGACACACAAGACGTGCACTCGCTGTGCCTGGGCAGACACACACAGGTGCACTGATGGAAGATGGAAGGGATCGTGCAAGGAGGGTATAGAGGTGACAGCCCGGCGTCAAGGTCTACCTGGCACTGAGGTATTCATGTAAAGGAGCAAAAGGCACCTGCTTGGAAGAGTCAGAGGTCAGGGTTCAGAGGCTGTCCCCCAGCCAAAGGAACGTGGACCACATTACAAAGGCACTAAGAAAACCCTGGGGCTTTTCCACAGTTGCTTCTGAGATGATCATCAAGTAAGGCTCAGAGAGAGAAGCACTTCAAAAAGAAAAAAGTATCTTTTCCAAGAGTGCTGTGGGATGTATGGCAAATGTGTTACTGATTAATCAATAAAACACTGATTGGCCGTTGGCTAGGCAGGAAGTGTAGGCGGGGCAAGGAGGAGAATAAAGCTGGGAAGTGGAAGGCTGAGTCAGAGAGACACTGCCAGCCGCCACGATGAGAAACAGCTTGTGAAGATGCCGGTAAGCCACGAGCCATGTGGCAAGGAAGATATAGATTAAAGGAAATGGATTAATTTAAGCTATAAGAACAGTTAGCAAGAAGCCTGCCACGGCCATACAGTTTGAAAGCAACATAAGTCTCTGTGTTTACTTGGTCGGGTCTGAGAGGCTGTGGGACTGGCAGGTGAAAGAGATTTGCCCTGACTGTGGGCCAGGCAGGAAAACTCCAGCAACACCAAGAGGGCAGGAGTATCATACTTCAGAAGTGGCAAACCAAACACATAAAAGGGCTTAATCAAAAATACTACACCCTTCCCCAGAAGACCAAGCTGATGTCCGTCTGTCCAAAAGGGAAAGCAACTGCTTCCTCCCACGGTTGAGACAGTCAAGGGTTGAGGCATTCCTTCACAGCACGGCAACTGGGAGGTGGAAGCTGCTTCTTCGCAGCAAACAGTCTGGGTCTGCTAGAAGGGCCACCCCAATGTGAACGACCTGGCTACATCTGTTTTCCTCTTGCTGTCATAGGTGACGTGCTGGGTCACACGGGGCCGAGTAGGCTGTCTCTTTTGCTTCTGCATGATCAAAGCAGGATGGAGGCCAATACACCAGACTCAGGGGGAGGGAGAAAGGTCAGTGTGAGTCAGTCAGCTGATCAAAGGCATATCACACAGCAGCAAGGGTGTCACACCGAGATGCTATCAGCCCTGCCAGCCCTTCTCAAGCTGATATTCCTCCTCTGATAACTGCCAGTTAATTAATCCAACCGTGGGTGTGTTCTGGAGTTACTATCAACAAGACAAATGATATCAGCTTCATGGGTAGGAGCTATAATTCAATTATTCTTAATTAGGCAGTGCTTATCTAGGGAAGGGTCCTCCTGCAAGATCTTCTCTCTCTCTCTCTCTCTCTCTCTCTCTCTCTCTCTCTCTCTCTCTCTCTCTCTCTCACACACACACACACACACACACACACACACATGACAGAGGTGGGGGGGGGGGCGTCTGTGTCACTGTTAGTGATCTGGCTTCTTTGTTATGAATTCCAAAACATGGTTTACTCTTCATTTGCTACCTTTGGGGTTCCATCATGAACTTAGAATGCACAATTGGTACCCCATTACTATGTCCTTTACCTGGATACAGAAAGAGAAAAGTGAAGATAGAAATATGCAACTGGATAATGTCACAGTACCTCAGCCATTCAAGGCTTCCTGCTATTTCTGCTACCTGGCTGCACCTGCTCCACACCGATGGAAGGAAACACATTCAGAACCTTGGCAGTGTTTGGTCTTTACCTGTTTTCCACACTGCCTGAGATTTCCACTCAAGCTGATTGGAAAATAATTTATTTTTAAAGTATTGTGTAGTGACACCACAGCAGAAGGGAATTACTCCTCCAACTGGATTCTGGAGTGGAGAGCTAAAAGTCAAGTGCACATTATATAAATTTTATCACGGCATCCTCTCTTTTTTTTGCTGTTACCTTTGGCATTCTGGGAACAGGGTCTCACTGTATAGCCCACACGGCTCCGTGATACTATGGTGATATTTTGAAATGTGATTTTATTTGTACGTTAATAAAGTTGCCTGGAGGTCAGAGCTAATAGCAAGCCATAGCAGAAGCCGGGCAGTGGTGGCGCACACCTTTAATCCAATCATATGGCAAGCAGAGTCTGTGTGTTCAAGGACATAGTCAGCTTGAAGACACACGTCTTTAATTTCAATACCAACCATAGAGACCTGGAGGTCTGTATAGACAGGCAGTGATGAGGACATCATGTGGTTGGGTTTACAATCAATGAGAAGACAGAACAGAAAGTCAATAACAAGACAGACACACAGGAAGTAGGTCTCTTTCTCAGGGGAAGGACGGCAGTGGCAGCGGGTGGTAAGAAGGCGGTCTTGGTCTCAGCTCTTAGCTACTGCTCTCTGACCTCTGGGGCTTTTAACTCTGCATTTGGCTCTGTGTTTCTTATTTAATAAAACCATTCAGAATTACATCTAGATACCACTGCTTCTGGGAAGACAGGTGTGTGCCAGTGTGCTGGACCAGCCGGCTCCGTCTTAACCACTTCTGAGTGTTAAACACAGTCACGCCACCTTGCTGACAGTCCCCAGGGCTCTTCTCTGTTGGCAGAACTGAAGGTTCACACCCACTGAGAATCATTACTGGCTCCACTCCACGAGTCCATAAGTTCCTTCGTTGTCTCCTCTCTCAGCATCCACATGCACCCCTGCTCTCCCTTATCATCACCTTCGCCCTCTGTACCTCCCCGTGCATGGCTTCCTCTTCAGCACCGACGTTGGCCAGGGCCATCGTTCTTTCTCTTCCCCCGATGTCTTTTAGATTCTCAGCCAGCTTTCTTCGTGTTGTGAAGTTCCGTTATTGTGTTTTGTTTGTGAGCTCTCGCTATGTAATGCGGGCTGTCTCCCCCTCCCAAGTACTGAGATTACAGGTGTGTGTGCCCCATGCTTGGTTCAGTCTGGATTTTAAACAAAGGTCTTTGGCATTTCCTGAAGGCTGTGTCAACTACTGTAAAACAGCAGTGCTGTGGATAGATGCAGCAGAAAAGACTTGGGAGACACTTGTTAGACCTAGGTGAAATTAACCTCTTGAAACTGCAACTTAGGGCTGGAGAGAGGGCTCAGTGGTTATGTACATGCTGCTCTTTGCATAAGACCTGGGTTCAGTTCCCAGTACCTGTCATTCATTTTTTAAATATCAACACAAAAGTGCCCTAACATTCACAATAGGAGTACCAAGCACACACTATCTAGCTGTTTAAAGGCACTTGTGCTGGGCAGCTCCTGTGTGCCCCCTACCCAACTCCACCCTACACCAAACTCTTCCCCAGCTATGAGGTCTAGGATCAGACAGCAAGAGCTCCATCACGAGCTCCCTGTCAGGCTCCTCCTAGCTGCTAGATGATGCAAAGTTCTGGAACCCTCTACCTCTGAGTAGGTTAAGATTGGGTAATGACTGCCCACTGCTGTGAGATCCCAAGTTGTTTCCTTAACCCTGACTATTTGGAAATACTTGCTTCATTAAATACCCCATTTCAGTATCCGCCTCCATCACCCTGACACTCTCCCACTCTTTCAAAGGTTCTAGTCAAACAACCAGCACAAAGCTAACTTAAGGGATAATTTCTAGGCAATTCTGCACAGTGCATTCATGACACTCCTAATTTTTCTGATTTCATGTTCCTACATTGTGGTGGTATTGCGTTCCCCAAAATATTGTGCACCCTAATAAACTTATCTGGGGTCAGAGACAGAACAGCCACTAGATACAAAGGCTAGAAAATGGTGGCACTCACACCTTTAATCCTAGCATTCCAGAGGCAGAAATCCATGTGTTCAAGGATACAGCCAAGCATGGTGACTCACGCCTTTAATCCCAGAAAGCGAGCCTTTAATCCCAGGGAGTGGTAGTAGAAAGCAGAAAGGTATATAAGGCATGAGGACCAGAAACCAGCAGCTGGTTAAGGTTTCAGCCTTTGGAGCAGCAGTTCAGCTGAGATTCATTCTGGATGAGGACTCACAGGCTTCCAGTCTGAGGAAACAGGATCAGCTGGGGAACTGGCGAGAACTTTTAAGATTCATGCTACACTACATCCTTTCCTTTTTTTCAGTGAGAGGTATTTATGCTCAGCAGGTGCTGTTATTGCCAGTTAATCTCTGCACCATTTCCAAGTACCTAACTCTATCGTTCTTTCCAGAAAGAGGTTAGCACTGTTGCTGACCTGGCCTTGGTCCCCAGTTTCTCCTGCCCACCCAGTCGTATTGGATATACTGTGGTTCTTTAAGGCCAGCACTGTCACAATGAAGTTCAATATATTCCAGACCCTGGGTATACTATGGCTGAAGTATGGTCTGTGCTTCCTAGACGATCACAATGCTAAGCAAAATACAAGTGAGGACTGTTAAGTAAGCTGCGATGGGATCTTCAGTCACAATCTGAACTAACCCTCCATCCCCAGCCTCCATCTTCTGGCCTTAGAGTTTGAGCATCAATCTCCTTTACTGTCCTCCACGTATACCCGAGAGTCCCCAGTGGGCCACTTCCCAGGTGTCTGGGAACAGGGTTTTTGCTCTTCGGCTTTGGTCTCCTGGTGCTCTTGTGCTGCAGTCCTGGATGGCAGTGATGTTCCTAAGATCACCACAGTACTGTCACTCCTGTCCCTAGAGGAACTGTCTCCCCCCTTAACTTTGCAGTAGTATTCAGAAAAAAAAAAAAAAAAAAGATGTATTTACTTAAGTGTGAGACAGACGGGTGTAAGGTTCTGTATGTTTGTTCATCTATATGGGTGCAGACATGCATGGCATGAGTGGCATGTGAAGAGGCCAGAGAACCACCTTCTGAGATCACTCCTTACCTTTCCATCTTCAAACAGGGTCTCTTCATCACTGAGTAAGCCAGGCCACCTGGGTCACAAGCCTCTAGATCAGTGGATCTCAACATTCCTAATGCTGCGACTCTTTAATACAGTTCCTCATGTGGTGGTGACCCCCTAGCCATAAAATTACTTCCAGTGCTACTTCATAACTGTAATTTTGCTAGTTATGAATCGTCTAACATAAATATCTGTGTCTTCCAATGGTCTTGGGCAACCCCTGTAAAGGGTCATTTAAGGGGTCGTGACCCACAGGTTGGGAAACACTGCTCTAAGAGTCTTCTGCTCCACTTCCCCATAAGGGTAAGCTTGAATTAGACTTGCAGTACTGCATCTGGCTTTAGTGGGTACTGATTATCTGAACACAAGTCATCAAGCTTCATTTACCCACTGAGCCATCCCCTTAGCCCAAAATACAGTAAATTTAAATGAGCTTACTTGGGACTGTGGTAAGTTACAACTCAGCAGCTACAGTATGCTGCCTTCCTGTCTTTCACGTGACTAACTACCGCAGTTCATCACAAGCACTGAATAGGGAGTCCCCAGTGTAGCTACTAAATGATCAAGAAAAGTGATAGATCCACCAATCACTGCTTCTAAATGGGAGAAGATGGAGACACTAAGAGTTATACTAAAAAAAAATCATACTGATAATGTCCAGCATTTTAAAGTCTACACTCTCTGTCTCTCTGTCTCTCTGTCTCTCTCTCCCTTTCTCCTTCCCTCCCTCCCTCTGTCCTCTCCTCCTAACTTCCTTCACTCATGTTCTTTCTCCAACTTTGCTAACACGGAAAACAAATTCCACCCCATACTCTGGGGAGGAATTTTCAGTCAGATACAGCGATGACCTGAGACAGAATCACCTGCAGGTTCCATTTGGTCCTAGCTTTCCATTCCACATCCAACTCTTCTGCTTCGGTGGTCCCCTCCGAATGCCACAATTCCAGAGGAGGCAGCAACACACAGACAGTGGTGCCCTAAGACCTGGCTATAAGCTCCTCCTTTCTGGTGGGATGTGATGGGACTTCTCACGTTTCCCAGGAAGTTTCCAAACTGTCCACCCACGCCAGCTCTTCAGCACAGCTAGTGAGTAGCTAGCTTTCTTGATCCTCCCACTCACCACTTCCAGAGTCCTCTTATAATTGGCACAACCACCTTCTTACAATCAGTCCCCACCCTGTTACCCTCCTGGTGGCTACTTCCAGGACTGAACTCCAACAGATAAGCTGTAGAGGAAACACTTACTCTACCCTCTGTCAACCAACAAAAGACAAGTCATGGGGGAAGGACAAATCCTCTTGCAAATTCCTACCTCTCGTGTCCTTGGAGGCCTTCATGTAGGAGGATATAGACTGGATAGGCAGAAAGGCCAGCGTTTCCATGGTATTTCAAGAATGACAGATTGAGAGGGGCTATCCCAAGGTGGTGAATTGTGGGAAGGTAACTATGAAGTAATGAGAGAAGGATTCACCACGTTGATTTTTCCTGGTCATCTCTAGGTTATGAGTCTTCTCATGTACTTACAACAGCCAGTATAGTTTTTCCCAGTTCCATAATTTACCTGCAAATTTAATTCTTTATTGTTGAGTATTATTCCATTGTGGGCATGTATCACATTTCCTTACCCACTCGTCAGCTGATCGACATCCAGGCTGGTTCCATTTCCTAGCTGCTCTGAAGAGTAGCCATGGTACAAAGACAACCATTACACATCCTCTGGAATATGTGGATGCCAGATTCAAACCTTCAGTTTTCCGTGTTAACTTAGAGTAAGTGTAGAAGACAGGAAACTAGAAAGGACCATGGGTGGTGGGGGAGATGCAAAGAGAAACAGAAGTAGAAAGGGGAATGCTGGGAGAAGAAGGGCTCAAACAGGTCACAGTGATGGGCAGGGGGAGGGATCAAAGCAAGGCTTAATCATGAAGTATGCATCAAAGAAGGTACTTGGGAATTTATGATCTTGCAACCCAAATAAAATATATAAGATAAAGAATAGTAGAACACATGTGATATAAAAGGCAGAGTTTGGGGGGACAAAGGGATCAAAGGTTTACAAATAGGGGGGGGCCAATAGGGTAAGAGAAATGAGGGTAGGAGGTAGATTAACCAAACCTAAGAACATATGAAGAAGCCTCGTGAACCTCATTGGTTTGTAAGACAATTTATATTTGTGTGTGGGTGTGTGTCATTTTTTAAAGGAGTTTGAACCAAGATACCCAACCTACATTAGTGAGCCATGCTGCTCCCAGATGTGGGGTATTAAATAAAAAAAAAATCAGTGTCAGGCATAGGTTACTCTACAAGTTACTGGTCAGGGAGGTCCCAGAAACACCCAACCCAATACCGGTTATTGCCACTGCACTTGGGCACCCATTGTAAGTACATGGTAAGGCCCTACTTCTGAAGACACCACATACTTTGGTTGCAGGGCACAGAGAAGTCAATCCTGAACTGACTAGGAAGCTCTCTCCTTGCCAGCTAGCCTTCACAGTGGTGAAAGGTGCTGTGCATGATTGGGGGGGGGGGGGACTATCAATGGGCTTGTCCAGACCCTGCACGCTACATAAATACTGACCCATCAGGCAGTATGTGCCACTCGTGCGTGCGATAGTGGCAAGACTGTTTGTGGGGGGGGGGGGGGGGTAACCAGCCACTCTCTTGATTGGATTTGAGGTCTGCTTTACAGCAAGGAATTCATGCCTAGTCCTGTACACATGGTCAAAGCTAGGGAAGCCATGGGCTCTAGGGGAAACTTTCTATTCTTTTCCAAATGGCCACTGTGGTCTGAATGAGAATTGCTCCCATAGGCTCATAGATGTGAACATTTGGTTCCCCAGTTAGTGGAACTGTTTGGGAAGGATTAGGAGTTGTGACCTTATTGGAGGTGTGCCACTATGGACAGCCTTTTGATGTTTCAAAAGCCCTGCCATTCCCAGTGTCTCCCTCTGCCTCCTGCTTGTAGATCAGATGTAAGCTCTCAGCTACTGCTCCAGTGCCATGCCTGCCCGCTGCCATGCTCCCTGCCATTACTGTCATGGACGCTACACTCTGGAACTGCGAGCCCTCAAATGAAATGCTCTTTTGTAAGTTGTCTTACCCATGGTGTTTACCACAGCGACAGAAGAGTAACTAAGACAAGTTGTTTACCTCTTCTAAATATTTATGTTTATATCCACAGGTATGAACTGCTCCTGGCCTTGGTTAAAGAATCATCTTACTGCATGGATAGCTGTTAATAGAGACTTGTGACTGTTCAAAGTCCCAAGAATAAGTGGCTGTGAGTCCTCAGCTGTAGATGGGACATCTATTATCACACACTCCCTCCAAGGTTCAAGGAAAGCTGCAGAAGAACAGGTAGAAATAATGTAAAGGCTGGAACATAGGGAGCTGTGCTGTGAACTGCTGTCTTCTAGACAGGACATGAATGCTGTAGTCATGAAATCACAGCAGCAGTAATTACCTCCACCAGACCTTCACAAGATCAAGCCAATTAAAGGGGTTGGGGCCCCCAAGGCTCAACACCAGAGGAGATGTTGACAGTTGATAGCTGCTGAAGAGTTTATTTTATGATTTGGGGCTAATAATAGCATTACATTCATCAGGGAATTCTAATAAAACTTTTGACTAAAAAGTAAAGAAACAGAGTAGCTAGGGAAATGTGATTCACTTATACTAATCATAAATTATCAAGATAAAGAGAGGGAGAGAGAGAGGGAAGAGGAAGGGAAGGATAGAAAAAGATAGAGGAGGGGAGAGAGAGAGTACAAACTCAAACTCTAAGGTTTAATAGCATCCAATAGACCACTGAGCATTTGACTACTAGCTTAAAAATTTGGTGATATAGAACTTCTACCAAACCAGATAAATATTTCTCATATTGGCTATCTACTCTTAAAAACCCTTTATAGAGAGGCTGGAGAGGTAGCTTCAGTGGTTAAGAGTATTCACTTACTTACACCTTTAATCTCAGCACTCAGGAGGCAGAAGCAGGTGGATCTCTGTGAGTTCGAGGCCAGCCTGGTCTACAGAGGGAGTTCCAGCTGGAGGCTACACAGAGAAACCCTGTCTCAAAAAAAAAAAAAAAAACAAAAACAGAAACAACAACAACAACAAAGAGTGCTTACTGCTCTATTGTGAAGACCAGATCCCAGCACTGGGAAACTGATATACACAGATGCGCACACACACACTGTGTATCATTTTAGGTAGACATGATTCCTTGAGGCTTTCTCAAACAACCTTGCAGTCACTTCTCTCTCTTTCTGTACTGACATCCCTCCCTCCCCCCATTATTGTTTCTCACTTCATATCACTTATACCCAGCTGTTCCCCTCCCAATGCTTGACCCCCTCTCCCCACCCTACGGTCCCTTTATATTTTCCTGGTTTCTCAGTTACTCCATTGTATACTCACATTTGAAGATTTGAAACTAGGAACCTCAGATGAGGGAGAACACATACTTGTCTTTATTTCACTCAATATGATCTTCTCTAGTTCCAGCCACTTACCCTCAAATTTCAAGTATTCCATTGTGTACATCTATCACATTTTCATCATCCATTTATCTGTTGACATTTAGGTAGTTTCCACTTCCTGGCTATTATGAATAGGGCAGCAAATGAACATGGCTGAGCACATATCTACGGAGCACGATGTCAAGTCCTTGGGGCATATGCTTAGGAGGGATAGCCGGGTCATATGGTATATTCTTAAGTTCTTTTTTTTCTTTTGCGGATTCTCCACACTGATTCCACAGTGGCTGCACAAATGTGTACTCCAACCAACAATGAACAAGGGTTTTCTTCACAATCTCACCAGTGTTTGTTGCCAGTTGTTTGGGTGATCTTAGCCATTCTGACTGGGGTGAGATGAACTCTCAAAAGTTGTTTTAACTTGCATTTCCCTAATTGCTAAGGATGATGAGCACCGTTTGAAGTATTTCTAGGCCATTTTTCTCTCTTCTGTTGATAACTGTTTTAGATTCGTAGCCCATTTTTTTAACTGGGTCACTTGTTTTCTTGACTGCTTTTTGAGTTATTTGTATATTCTGGATATTAATCCTCTGTCAAATATGTAACTGGCAAAGATTCTCTCCCATGCCGTGGGCTGCTTTTCACTTGCTTGTTTTGTTAGCCGTACAGAAGCTTTTTTAGTTTTATGAGGTCCCAGTTGTAAACTGTTGGCCTCAATTCCTGAGCAAATAAACAGAGGGCAATGAGAAGGCTATGCAGGTAAAGGCACTAACCATTATACCTGACAACCTGTCAGGGTTTGAACCTGAGACCCACACAGTGGAGAGGACAGACTCTAGCAAGGTGTTCTCCACACATGATGGTGGCATGTGTGTGTGTATGTGCACATGTAAAAAAATTTTAAGTGTAAAAAAAATGTTTTTAAAAAAGGGAAGGGTAAAAGAAATGTTGGAAGTAACAGGCCATTTTTACAAAGTATGGTTACAGTAACTTATTAAAACATATCAAGTAAACTTCACTTTCAATGCAGAACAATTTAACATTTACTGGTGCACCCGAAGCAAACTACAGCTCTACTCACCAACTAGTGTTCCCTAAACTAAGTCAGCTCTAACTAGACAAGTGAGGAAACTGGGTAATTACTACTTCCTCTAGAAAGCTACATTCAATACCTAACAGTGTGGTGGCCCACCAGTTTGTACACTAATATTAAAGACACGATCTGGAAATGACCAGAAGCTATAAAAAAGGGAAAATCCAATGTCACACATGTGACAGACAATGTATGGACGCACAGGAGTTTTTACCACCATGTCTGTCTCACACATGTACACTGCCCAATTCCAGAACTGAAACACATACCTTGAGTTCAATCCCACAACCAAGAAGCAAAGTACAACACACACCTAAAAGGGCACACACCTGGTGTTCTCAATGTACACGAGTAACAGAGGGTTCCCAATTTTTTTCCTGCTTTTTATACTAATTCTCCTTTTAAATTTCAAGGGCTATTTCACAGCTTACAAAGTAATTAAAAAGGGATGTTACTAGTATTTTCATCACCAATTTATTTAAATGTTTTTAGATTTTATGCCTGTTTGCCTGCATGTATTGTCTGTGTACCATGTGTATGCTATAACCTAGGGGACAGAAGAGGGTGTCTTATCTCCTGGAACTGTAGTGATGAATGGTGAGCCACCATGTGGGTTCTAGGAATCAAACCCAGGTCCTCTGGAAGAGCAGCCATGTCTCCAGTCACCTTCATCACCAGAAGTCATCAACTTCATCTCCCCAACTCCCTTACATTATGACACTTGAGAAAACAGCCAACTGACCTGTGCTGTGTAAGAAATAAAACACGCCGGGCGGTGGTGGCGCACGCCTTTAATCCTAGCACTCGGGAGGCAGAGCCAGGTGGATCTCTGTGAGTTCAAGGCCAGCCTGGGCTACCAAGTGAGTCCCAGGAAAGGCACAAAGCTACACAGAGAAACCCTGTCTCGAAAAACCAAAAAAAAATAAATAAATAAATAAAATAAAAAAATAAAAATAAATAAATAAATAAATAAATAAAACACAGGAAGCTGAAGGCTTAGATCATATAGATACAGGCTTGCTAAATCAAAATCAGTCCCTGGCAGTCAGGGTACCCTGCTGTGGACCTGGCTTTTAGTATGCCCTTAAAATGACAGCAAATGCTCACCAGTAAAATAAAATACGGTGTGTGCCTATCCAGTAGCTACTCCCCAAACCCTAGCCTCCTACCCTAGCAACTTCACCCAGAGCTCACGGTTGCTCTCAGTGGCCCTCTTTAAAGGGAAGCCATTCTTTTTTTTCTTTTTTTTTTTTTTTCTTCGAGACAGGGTTTCTCCGTGTAGCTTTGCGCCTTTCCTGGAACTTACTTGGTAGCCCAGGCTGGCCTTGAACTCACAAAGATCCGCCTGGCTCTGCCTCCCGAGTGCTGGGATTAAAGGCGTGCGCCACCACCGCCCGGCAAGGGAAGCCATTCTTAAATCTAGAAGCAAACCTTCATCGTTTGAGCCAACCAGGTGAGCTTCATTCCCTTTGCCAAGTGTTTTAGAAAAATTGCCGTAACAAGGGGACCAAGGTAAAGCTCCCTCTAATTGTCATCTGCCACTTGGACTATCTGCTGTGGCACTGGAGTCCTGAGAACAGCATCATCAGGTAAGACTAGCCATGGAGACAAGGTGCTGAGCAATGGATGTCTTGCCTTTGCTGAATTAGCCAATCAGGAACTGACCCTTCAGAGATTACTTCATCAAGCAGCCCAACCTAAAGAGTCTAACTGTTGTTCTCTGTAGTGAGTAGCCATTCCAGCTTTGATCTGGAAGTTCCAACCCCCATTGAGGCTTCAGTAACTGTCACGCCTACAAGTCGGGGCCAAGAGAGGACCCGGAAGACCCGAGATCTGGATGCGCCGCCTCTCTTGGTTCCTGGACCCTGGACGCTGGAGGTAGACTGAGCAGAGTTCTCCAGAGAACACCGCTGGACTGTGCTATGTCTTTCCCAGACCCTGCAACCTACCTATCCCTCCATTTGTAAGTTACGCCACTAAATAAACCTCCCTTTTAACTACATGGAATGGCCTTAATAATTTCACCAATAGTTCTCATTTATTTTTCCTTTCGGTGCAGGAGGCTGCACATGGAATTTTCTTAATGTTGTGTGTATCTGTGGTATACAAGTTCATGCACATTTGCAGACAAAAGGTTCATGTTGGGTGCCCTCCCCTGTTATGCTACACTGTTTTGAGACCAGGTCTCAATGTATATATAGCCCTAGTGGCCTAGAATTAGAGACCAGGTTGGCATCAAACTCACAGAGACCCACCTGCATCTGTCTCCCAAGTCCTGGAATTAAAGCTGTGTGCCACCATAGCCAGGCTTTTAAGACAAGGTCTCCCTGAACCTAGAGTTCACTGGCTTGACTAGCTGGCCAGCAAGCTCCAGGGTCTACCTGTAACGCTCACCGGCACTAGGGTTATAGGTGTGCCTCAGCATGCCTGGCTCTTAGGTGACGGGGATCTTAATTTAGGAATGGAACTCGGGTCCTTTGCAAGAATACCAAGTGCTCAACTGCTGAGCCATCTACTCAGCCTATAAAATGGTTTTGCCTGGTAAAATAATTAAAGACACATGAGAAAATCCAATATTTATTGAGTACATATTTAGTAACAGCAATACAGTTTCTCAAGAAAAACCTGAGCTGAATCCCTCCAAAACAAAATAAGGCATCTTCCAATACTGGTAAACTAGACCCCAAATCTATAATTTTATACTCCCCTTTAAGAATTTCAAGATACAAAAGTAACTGAAAGATATTCACATTATTATAAAACCAAAATAGTTTAAGGTAAAAAGCAGTTTCAAGACAGTAATGTCTACACAGCACGGTTCATCACAATGCTGTCTACGCAGCACAGTTCATCACAATGCTGTCTACACAGCACAGTTTATCACGATGTCTTCCTGCAGCTACAGACAACTCTACTCAGCACAGCAATAGACTCATGCAAAATGCCTGGCCAAAGTAAACACCTGCACCCGTTCCCAGGTTCTGAATTCCAGCTCACAGACCTCACACAGTGCTCACAACACTGCTGATCCAGCTCTCAAATGTCAATGGTGATTCATGTACTATGAAGGCATGTTCTGCTCAATTCTGAATGGACAACACAGTCTACAGCAATGCCACAAGCTATGGATTATTTTATATCATTTCGGTATTCCCTGAAAAGATTTTATACAAAAATTGAAAACAGCTATTATAGTGAAAAAAAAAAAATCCACTGTAACAGTTCAAATGGAAGTATCCCTACTGAGCTATCACAGTGAAACAATGGAGTTTTTAAATGGCATACAGGTCATCACATTCTCTTAATGAACTTTTAGGAGCTGTCATGGTGTGAATATGCTCTCATAGCTCAACTGCAAACATGACCTACACAGGTCAAAGGCTCCGAACAGTTCTCAAGTTTGGTAGTAAAATAGTTGGTATTTTAATTCATAGTATTAGTAAGAGAAATTCTCTACAAAGCTCCTGGTTGTTTGAAACATCAATTTATAGAAAAACCTAAGGAAATCCCAGCAGATACTTGCAATTATTAGCTGGGGTGAGGTGACAAGTTTTTAAAAGTAAACTGTCACTGATATGTAATCAACTGTAGATTGCCCAGGCCAATATGCTATTATACATTTCTCATAATTCTCTAATTATATATTTGAGTAGTATATACTTCTAGCTTTTTTTTTTCTTTTTGAGACAAGATTTCAAGAAAGGCCATACTGGTCTTGAATGTACCTCAGTTTCCCAACTGTTGGGTAACAGGTCATGTGCTACCATGCCCAGTTTTAATCCTTATTAACAGCTTTTAGACAACTGTCTTAAATCTCTATCACTTAGTTTTTTTTAATCTATTTTCATCTGCAATGAATTAAAAAACAACAAACATCAGAACAAGTTAGCCAGGATTTCAAAGACAAGAAGGGCTGCTTTGGCAATGGAGAAAAGGATGACTACCCCATAGTAGTCACTTTAGTAACCTCCACTAAATATTAAAATGTAGTAAGGCAGCTACTACTTAAGACACTTGAATTACACCTAACAAATGGATAACTGGCCCCACACCTGACATATTGCACACTCTATTTTTCTTCTTGAAAAGACAGCTCCAAGGGCTTTCTAAATCATTTCAGAGGCTCTGACTGGGCCTGTATTATTTGTGACAATGTAAGCAACTGAAAAAAGGAGAATGAGTACTTTGAATTTTTTTAGATGATTTTACATGTGTTCTTTGCCTGTGTGTATGTACATGCACCACATGTGTGTCTGGTGTCCACAGAGGTCAGAAGAGTGTTGGATGCCTTGGAATTGGAGTTACAGATATGAGTGGACTACCATATGGGTGCTGGGAATATGTGCCCATAACCACTGAGCCAACTCTCTGTCTTGACAATGAATATTCTTTAAAGTTTTGCTCTTACTGTTTCTGCCATCTCCCGTCCTCTTGAATCCACTCACAATAGTTCAACTGAGAGTACCCCCACTGAGAATTAACTAGATTGCCCACTCTGCCAGCCAACACCCAAGGCAGGGTGGTGAGTCCCCTACTGGCCTCCCACTAACAGTGCCAGGGAAAACTGCTACACCAGATGTTGACACAACGAAGCAGTTCCCTTCACACAGCCTTCCCTTGGAGATGATGAAGGACACTGAACAGAAAGTCTGTGTGTTTCCACAGGTCCCAGCGAGAGAACAAAGGATGTTGGACACCTACTCCTAAAAGACCATTGAACAAAGTACCAAGAAACATGTCTGGTATCAACAAACCAAACAAGGTTGGCTCTGCTGTCCCCACCCGAAGAATCCAGGCACCAGTCCCGGCTCTGTCGGTACAGGGCAAGCACTTGCCAGGCTCGGCAGGGGCACCCCGTGTTTGCACACCGTTGCCTCCATTTCTCCTTCTCCATTTCCCCACTGTCACTCCATCTTTCTTCTTACTCAGCCTTTCGTCATTCTTTACCCCTCTTTCTTTCTTTCTTTCCTTTCTTCTTAACTATTCATTTGCATCATCCTTCTCTTCTCCACTTTCTCTTCCGTAAAATACGGTCCTTCCACATACCATCAGCAAGTCTACACTGGAGGATAAGTCAAAAGGCTTCAGCCTCAGGAGCTGGCCCTCAGCAAACCAGCCTCCATCAACACACTGGTGGAGCTGCAGAGCTACCCCAGCCCCTCCAGTCGCCCTCCCAAGCCTCCCTTCTCAGGTACTACACGCCCCTGAGCCCAAGAAGGGAATCCAGGCCCAGCTGCCAATCTTCTTGTCACTGCACTGGAGACAAGGAAGTAAGGAGTGTCCAAGACAAGCAACGACACAGCTCCGAGCTCTCTGCACATGGGAAAACTGCATCTTCTTAAAATATGCTTTCTAGAGGTTTTCCAAAATCTTTTTATACAAATGAAGTTTCCGTGCATTTTAGCATCCTTCCTCTATACCACCTCAACCAATCACACTGAAGCCCATGGGGTTGAGTATCTCCAGGTACTGAAAAAATAAAATCTTAAAAAACTTACTCATATCAATTCCTATCTTGTCAATAATCCCAAGTGCTTCCTCTATCCAAAACTGGCACTTTTAATTTAGCAATTGTACCAATAACTGTGACCTCAGCTTCAACCTTAAAGATGGCAAATAATTTCCAGTAGTTCCCAAACTATCTGATACCAAACCTTCTGAGGAACTCATTAAAAACAGAACCACCATGTCACATGCACATCTAAGACATGCTGGGAAATTTGTTTAAGGATTGGCTATGGATGAGACCAAAGGCCAGCTGCCACTTTTGCTGGGTATGATGTAGTTACTGTAATTACTGAAACATTCACTGCAGGGACCTAAAATGATGCCTGAGACTTTAACATAAGAAAAGGAAGTGAATGAAGTAAACGTGGCAAGACGCTGATAGGTAACAGATTGGAACCGTGAGTACCACTGTGTGAGACTCTCAATTTCCTGTCATTTTTTATGACTTTGGTAGTGCTGGGCCTTACGCTCACTAGGGAAGCACTCTTACTATATGGAGCTGTAGCCCTAGTCCACTTTCACATAATACTTAATATCTTCATTTAAAAAATTTATCTCTTTATCTTCATTTAAAAATTAGTCTCTTTGAATTAAAAAATTCTTGAAGACTCCTAGTTACAGTATACATACTATTTGTTTTTAGCAAGCTCCCTCAAATGATCAGCCAAACTGCAGAGGAGAGGTTCTCATTTTCCTACCTAACAGTTAAAGGTTTACGCAGTTCCCAGGCTCTTACTTGACCGTGACTCTCTGCCGAGGAGTCCCGGCCGCTGCCCTCCCAGCCGACCGACCGCTCTAGAGCACTGAGCTGCCTAACAATCCCTCTTCTGGGCACAAAAGGACAAACACTTTGGTTGTTTGTAACCTTCTCTCAGTCTGTCCCTGGCCGAACTGCAGAAGTTGGGACAACTGTAATGACCACTTCTTTTGAATGGTCCACTGCAGAGGATGCAGGATCTTCACAAATGATACAGTTCCTTCATAATTTCCCTTTCTCCATGTAAGTATTAAAAACCCAAGAGAAAAAGACGATAACCTAGGAGCAATGGGTAGAATGAGGCATGTGCCCCAGCACAGTACACGCTACCCACTCTGAACCCACAGCTACATTAGATGTCAAGACAAGAAGGACAAGGAGTAATGTTTCTCATCTTCCAGATTTTCAAAAAGCAACTGTCTTCAATGCTGTTCAAAACAGGAAATATGCACATTACCCAAAGTGAAACCACTTTTCTACAGCTAGATATAAAAATCCACAGCCATAAAATCTAAAGTAAGGCTCTGCATTTGTCTCTTCAAAAGGATCCTGGAATGCACTTTGAGGTAGAAGGAAAGTCTAAATGGACCACTCTTTAATCTCACAGGCTTATACATTTGGTCCGTTGCATTTTCCACCATCCTGTTAGTGTTGCGGTTAAGGTCCTCACTTTATTATCAACATAATATAGTTTGCTTCCAGAATGCCCAGTAAAGCTGAAATTTTTCACTTAAAGTGATTTTTAAAATGTCCCCAAATATCTTAGAGCTTAGGTTTGGCAAGACAGTTTAAAAAATACAAAATGAAAACACTTAATTTTTTTCTCAACACATACACACACATACACACACACATACACACACACCACATACAAACACCTCCCCAAGTTTTCACTATTTCTCCCTCCTTCTCATACAGCTAATTTTTAAATGTGCAGCTTACTTAAAAATCTACAAATAATTTTAAACATGATTGTCACAAAATATTGTAGCAGAGAGATGAAATGTATGCGGGTACATAGATTGTCAATGGTTACATTGGTTATATCACATTTCTTAAGAAACAGAACTTCTCTGCTCCTGTAAACTTTTTTCTCACACTTTAAAGTGAGGTTAGTGCTGACATAAAATTATTGCTATACTCACAGCTTGAGTGTCTCCACTGTGTTCGAGGTACATTTTCTCCATCCATCCCCCACTGTTCTTACTTACTTGATTCAAGAGCCAACACAGCTCCACTGGCCACACTGTTAAATGTTTTCATTAACACTGGAATGACACCAAGTAATGTTACAAAATATCAGACCAAACTTGTCTTCCTACTGGAGACAAGAGCTTAACTTATTCTTCATGGAGTGAATATAACACTCTTTTAACTTCTTCAGAAGACGATTAATTATTCTGGAGACAGAAACGCCTTCCGAACTCCTTCTCCAGTCCGATTCCTTCATGTCTCCTCTGCTGCTCTCCTGCAGATCACCTTTCCTTTGGCGGTGTGTCGTAACGGTTTCTTATGCTTTTCGTCAACTGCTTGATAAATACTTTGTACGTTTTTCCACAGTACGTGTGAACTGTCTTCTGTAATTCCAGTTCTAAAGGTTTTAATAAGGAACGGACGGCATCATCTTCAAATGAACACTAGAAAAACAATACATACAAAAGTTTAACTATTTTCCAAGGAAATGCTTCAATCAGTTAAATATTAACAACTTCCATCTACTTTTTCACATGGAGTACACACTCAACAGATATTTTCAGTGAGTACTAGAGAACGGAGGAGTCAGTGACGGCAAATCTGTGACGACAAGGAAAACTTTAAAAGGGGCGATGGGAAGAGCCACTCAAGAGCAGAAGAGAGGCAGAGAAACAGGTGTAAAACGGCTAACCCTTGTTCAAGGGATCTGGGAGGAACTAATAAAAGCTACACTCATTTAAAGAAAAGGGGGCAGGCTTTCCATGCACTCCACCCCCATTCCTGAAAAGCCAGCGCTCAGTAACAGTGCCGAAGCTGGCCTAGACATGAACAGGACAGTCACAGAGCAGGAAGAGCACAATGTTTCACTTTCCAAAGAAACTCAGCACTTATAGTTTGGCTGTGTGTCTTCAGAAGATCCACATGTTGGACTAGTCCCTAGACCGTGGTGATATTGGGAAGTGGTGGTATCTTTAGGAGGTGGGGTCTAATGGAAGGAAGCGAAATCACTGGGGACATTCCTTAGAAGGGGACACAGGACTGCAACCACCCCAGTTCCATTTCATGCTTCCTCAGCTCCGCTCCCACCATGATGGAATGTTTTACCACAGGTAATGGGACCAGATGACTAGGAACTGAAATTTCTGAAACTGTGAGCAAAAATCCAATCTCCCTACACATAAACTGACAAATCTCAGGCATTTCTTACTATAATGCAAAGTTTGTTAACAAACTGCACAAGGGGACCCAAGGATAAACACACATGAGAACTGCTAAATACCACATACTTTTCACAGGGGTTCTAATTGCACATGAATGTCTCTCAAGTAAATAAACCAGGAAACACAGAAGTTAAATACTGATAGTCCTAATAATTTCAAAGTGTATTTTTGACCAGCTCCCATCTATAATGCACAACATAGAAATCTCCAAGTGATACACTTTAACACACTGTAGAAGTAAGTAGAAATAACTTAATATGTGTATCTTTATTTAGTGTTTTCAACTGTTTTCTATTTAAAAGATGGATGGGTCTTGAAAATAGAACATTTTACATTGAAGTCTAAAGTCAATGAAAACCAAAATCATAAAGAAAGTTAACTTAAAATCTGAGGAAAAAATGAACCAAGATTATCCCCGAGGGGTGATTTCACCAAGGGAAGAAGAAAGCCCCAAATCAAGCTGGGACTGAACTGGAAGCTCCCTCCCTGCTGGCTGAGCTTCAGCGGGGCTGGAAGGTGCTGTGCAGACTGACAGGGAGAAATACTACTGATTACTGACCTGCTAGGCAAGATGCGCCCACCGGGGCAATAGCGGCATGACTATTATGGGGTAACCAACTGCTCTCTAAGAGGATCTAAGGTTCCACCACAGGGAAGGAGTAACATCTAGTACTGGAAAATAAAACCTCTCAGAAGCCTACAGCAGGAGAGGTCACAGGTGTAGAAGGAAAGCTACTATTGCTATGTTACTAGATTGAGATAATGTGCTGCCTCTCAAATTGCCTCCCAGGTGTGGTGGTGCACACCTGTAATCCCAGCACTCAGGAGACAGGCAGGCAGATCTCTGTGAGTTTAAGGCCAACCTGATCTACGGAGTTCTAGGACAGCCAAAGCTACACAGAGAAACACTGTCTCAACAAAAAAGCCAAAGTCACCACACTGCATGCCAGTCTGCAGGGTGCGCAGCTGTATCCCACAGCCTGCATGCGGGCATCTCTTTCTTGGAGGCCTCTCATGTCCTTATCTGACTGCAGGCCTTGCTCTACACTGCTGTGTCTGACTGGTCTTTACCTTTCCTAGGCCTCAGGTCAAGTGTCATCTCTGAGAGGCCCTTTCCAGACAGTACCCACACACCAATGTTTAGAAAGGTCTTGCTGTATGTAAGACTGTCTGCTACTAAGAGGTAAATAAATTGTGACCCTATGACAATCACAATTAGGCATTTGAGGCATTTTCAAAGAATACAGTATACCCTAAAAGTACAGAAAAGTACTGTTCGAAATGCAACAGATCCTGAGTACAAGGTACTGTGGAGGGTTCAAGGTGTCTCTGTAAACAGCTGTGCTAGCATGAGGTAAGTGAGCAGAGGTGGAGCACAGGCAGCATGGAAGCCAAGCAAAGGACGACTCAGAGAACGCCTTTCAGAGCGTCAGAACACTCTGTTCCCGTTCTCATCCAGCTTTTAACCGTACACACTAGTTCTATTGTTGGGCAGCACTAGTTCACAGATGGGCACAAGTGTCAGGGCTGACTGCGGCAGGCACAGTTGTGCCCACGGCTCAGAGGGCTCATAGCCTTAGTCTGCTGTTCGAGGCAGTCCCTGGTTAGGCTTCTCTCTGAAACTGATGTAAACACCCTCATGATTTTATAAAGCTGCACCCTTGCTGAACGATAAATAAGAAAGACAGAACACAATGCAAGAACACTAGAAAAGACTGATTAACTTCATTAAGCCAAAAAATGGACAAATATAAGCTGTAGTTAGTAAAGACCTGACACAAACATAATACTCATTAATTCAGTATTTGAAATCATTTGAAATAAAAAACCCTATTTCTAAAATTACATGTAATTAATCAATTTTAAGCTATTATTGAAATTTTAAATGGTATATAAGGCAAAAGAAAAAATATCAACTAAAACTCGGGAGATTTAATTCTCTAATAACAGTTTTTTTTTAATGCTAAAGGAAAACAAAATTGAATTTTTATAAGTACTCAAAGTTCTAGAACCCCTAAAGTACCTTTCTTCATTTTTATCTGTTTCTGATAATCTATAGTAAGGCATTATTAAAATGATACTGATTTCTGAAAGCACAAAAGACCTGCTACATTAACGTGAAAGTTAACACTAAAATGTACAGTTCTTCCATGCATATAATCATATTTTCATAAACCAGATTACTTACTAAATGAGTTTATTGAACAAACTTGAGAAAATTCACAAAGAACACATGGAAAGTACAGCATATGGTGCCAGGAGCACGTGTCTACAACTGCATTTGAGGAACACTGGTATGCTGAACATGTTTCAACTCCCATCAACACGGCACACATCCACCTTCACTCCACCTCTGCCTCCTATCACCCACCAGTCAATGCCCAGCCTCTCCAGACATAAAGGCACAGCCCAGGCTTGCCCACTCGTCTGGCAAACTGCCCCTCATTTTTCAGGACCCACTTCAAATAACCTTACAAGAGAAGAGTGCTGGCCCTTTTCAGTCCAAGCGCACTTTGTCACAGTGATTATAGTTCAGTGTTAATATTTCTCCTGCTATCAATGAAGTTATACAAACCCAAAATTCAAAGTCACTAGTAAATAATGAAAACCCAGCAAACAGGCCACAAGTGGTGGCACCTTCCAAGGACAGCCAAGATAGAAATTCATTTGTGTCCTATATACCTCCTTCCCCACCTCTTTCCCTCCCCCACCCTCCTCTGTTCTCTTCTTCTGGAGAACCCTGACTAATACAGAAGAGAAGCAAAGCAGTAAATGTACCTAACATCCAGAGAACATCCATTAAAGAGAACAAAGCACCTCTGACAGACGGCTACCTGCAGAGCTACCCAAGCAAAGGATTAAATAAACCTCGACTATTCTGTTAAAGCAGGAAACAAAAAGGTAGTCTTAAAAAAATGAGAACATGTCAAAAGTGTACAAGAAGTAGCCAAAGAGGCTCCCAATGGCCAAATCAGAAACACCTGTAGCATCAATACAACTTGGAGGAAATAGAAAGAAGAGGAGGGGTAAGAACCCTCCAATGTCCATAGTGATTACACTTAAACCAGTAAGTGGTACAATGCTGGATTCCAGATGTGAACTGTGGACACAGCATCACAGCTGTGGTCAGATAATGTGAACTGTGGACACAGCATCACAACTGTGGTCAGATAATGGGAACTGTGGACACAGCATCACAGCTGTGGTCAGATAATGGGAACTGTGGACACAGCATCACAGCTGTGGTCAGATAATGGGAACTGTGGACACAGCATCACAGCTGTGGAGGAGGCTGAGCTAGTGAGGAGCTCTGATAAGATTAGAACACATGGCGGACAGACAGACCTGAGTTAATATCTGTATAATGGTTAATAAAGAAACATCCTTACTAAAAAGCACTGCAGCTTTTAAGGGTCAAGAGGATATTATATACAATTCACATTCATAAATGTACAGAGAGAGAACCAGGACAAACCACAAAGCCAACTTTTGGGAGCTCAGGACTCCACAACGGATAGGGAAATCCTTTACACAACACTTGCAATCTTCACAATGCTGTAAATCTCAGTGACAACTTCGGGGAAGCCCAGCTTACATTTCTCAGTGCTTCATACACAGCTCTGAACGCTGGCTGCTTGTCGTCATGGTAAACACCTCTGTTTCCATGAAGAATGAAGACCCCTTCCTCCTCTGCTTCTCGGCAGTTGCTCCCATATATGCAGTGATCTGGTCGGTAGTTCCACTGACACGGGAAGACAAAAAGGCTTTCTACAACGAAGAGGGCCGACAACAGGAAGGTGATAAAGCACAACAGAACTTACAGAATTAACACTTGCAAACATTTCGGCTAAAAATTATACTTGGTACTTAGATTTCTCCCAGCCAAATCACTATTCAAGTCTTATTCTGCCTCAAATGAAAATACCGACAACCATTAATATAAGCAAAAATCAAAGAATGTGTTTCCCATGGTACCAAGAACTGAACTGAGGGCACTGTATACGCTAAGCAAGCACTCCCCCAGTGAGCTAGGCCCAGCCCCATGGTTCTTGCTTTCTGATTTTTAATGTGATTGTTTTTACAAATGCAAATAATAAAAGGAATTTAGATGGTTACCTGGATTATGGAAGAACATGATATTTAACAGGTCCTGGTCACCCCATGTGATGTTCAGTTTGTATTTTTTAAGCAATGGCATGAGTATGTCACCCCACTGCAGCCGGGCGGTTGTCATGTCATTCTGTCAATAAAGCATTGAAGAATCTTAGCACTCAGGGTTAAGCAGCAGCATGACAGTCCCCATTCTTCCCTTAGCAACATCACAAAGCCACAAAGAGAAAGGAGAACCCCTCTGCTGCAGAACCGTGGGTCATTTATACCCTACACGTGAGGAGAGCTACCAGCATGAGAAGGGCAGGCAGTGCGGGAGGAAACAGCAGCGATCAAACTGAGACAAAGAAAGGCACGGAGGAGGACAGCTCACCCACGGCTTCACTTAACGACGAGGAGAAGTGCGTTTTGTTTTGTTGCGGGGGGGGGGGGGGGGACGGACAAGGTTTTGCTATGTAGTCCAGAGCTCATGATCTTCCTGCCTCTGCCTCTGGAATGCGAAGATTACAGACTGCACCATCACACCCATCTTTGAAAGTTCACAGTTTGGCAAGGCAAGGTTGCTGAAGACATCACTGGGGCCCTATCTGGGGTAAGGGGACATCTGTTCACACCTCCCCGGAGAAAATGACACAGCAGCCCAGTCTTTCATTGAGGCAGTCACCGAGGGTCTTGTAACACATTCCCCTCAGATGGTGGGGGAACTACTGGACCATAAGGACACAAAATTCATTTAGTTTTCATTCTTTGCTCTTTAATTCCCACCCACTCCAATCTATTTTTGACAAGCTTATTGTTCTTTTTTCAATACACAATCTTACGTAATCCAGGCTGGCCTCAAACTCATGGCCTAAAACCTCTTGCTTCTCTGTGCCTCCTAAATGCTGGGGAAGAACAGTTTTCTAGTGTTAAAATTTTACTTGTGTTTTATTTATTAATTTCCAATAATTTCTTTAAACTTCTAATTGTAAAAGAAACAGTGGTCCTGGTTTAAAAAAAAAAAAAGGTGCCAGACACTCTACTGTCTACTGACACTTCTTACCACTCTACCACAAAGACATAGATACTAAACCTGAGTCCATTTTAAGGACACAGTCTTCATCATAAAACGTACATGTGTATGTGTGTACATGTGCATGAATACACATATATGTGTGCACGTATATAATTAATATGTAAATGTGTGTACATATAACTAATATAGAAATATATATATATATATGTAAAGCAGATATTCACAACAGGAAACAGAAATGACTACAAATTATATTAAGATTTTCAAGGAGCTGGGGAGCTGTCTCAGCATGTAAGAGCACTTGCTGCTCAAGAATGAGAGCCTTAGTTCAGATCCTCAGTATCAATGTAAAAAAGCCATGGCCACAGCGCTGCACAGGAAGATCACCCGAGCCAATGATCAGTGAGATCCTGACTTAGGGAAAAAGGTGGAGTGACGGAACAGGACGCCTGCTGTTGTTGTAACCCTTCATCTTTAGAGCAGCTGTGATCACTTGCCATAGACTGTCACAATCAGCCTTGTCAACGTCCATCACAGACCAGAAGACAGGGCAGTCATCAGCCCTTAGCTGAGATTTCCTCTGCTCACTCCCTCAGCTCTGAGCCATCTACATGCAATTCTGCACCCAACCTTGTGGTCTTGGGAGGTCTTAGCGCATACGGGAGGGAGAAGGTTTCCTGAAGGGGGACCCCATGTGTGTAGCTATGTGGAAACTGTCATCTGTGCTGGGTGACACTTTCTGGTGGTACAACTGTTTGGAGTCACTCACTCTGGGAAAAACAAACAAGCTCTACAACTATGCTCTGTAAGAAAGCCAAACGAATTCTGGTTCACCGAGTTCGATTTTGGTGACATTACTGTGCAGCGGTTTGTCATCAGGATCACTTTAAGACAGGCGGACATTTATCTCCCCAAGGAAGAGTTCCCAGAACAACAAAAGATAAACCCCGCACTCATCAGGTAGAAAAAAACAGATCAAAACACCTTCCACAATGTAACACATGGCATGGTACAGAATACATACAAGAAAAGAACTCAGATCTGAATTTATAGTATTTTTTGTTTTTCTAATAAATAAGAGATGTTAAGTAACACGCTCATCATTTTCTAAAAAAGGAAAGACCTGAATGTGATAGCACATACTAGTAATCCTAGCATTTGGGAAGCTGAGGCAGGAGGATTACTGGAAATCTGAAGTTACCCCTAAGCCACATAAGGCCATACAGAGACCCTGTCTCAAAAAAGAAAAAGGTTGGAAAGATGGCTCAGCCATTCAAGACCAGGCTCACAACCAAAAAGAGAAAGAACTGGGTAGATGGCTTAGTGGGTACCATGCTTGTTACACAAGAAGACAGACCAGACTTGACATCCCCAGGAGGCAGATAAAAGCCAGGCAAGTGTGGCAGCTACCCGTCACCCCAGCACTTGAAGGCACAGAGGATCTCGGGAGCAAGGAAGCCTAGTCATGATTGGTGAGCTCTCAGGAAGACACTAAACATCAACTTTAGGCCTTTGCATGCTTGTGCATGCACACATGCAAACATTTAACATGTATATATACCACACATGCATACACAAGCAAAAAAAAAAAACCAACAAAAGATTCAACATTGCAAATATGATCAGGACACAAAAATCTAAGTATATCAACAGCTTAACCAACACACTATCACTGCTTACCAAGCAGTGAGAGGCACATAGAACAAAGAATTTTTATTGTTTTAATTTTTTAAATGCTACTATAATGTAGCAGATTGGAACTGCACAATCATAATGGCATGAACAGGGTGTCAGCCACACAAATAAACAATTTAAATATGGCCTTTATTATAAACAGGTACTCTTCTGGTTTTAATGTAATAATAACCATGATGCAACATTCATGGATCTGTATGGGACAATCCGGAAAGTGACTGCAAGTCAAATGATAAAGATCTGAAATTTATGATCTGTGCCAAAGTTATGGAACAGGGGAAACCAAGGCAACATCTGCTACAGATAGATGGAAAAACTCTGTAAAAAAATATACATGAGGAAATATATTTTAAAATAGGACCATCTGTTGTAGAATATTATTTTAAGGTGTGTTACTTTTGTTTATGTTGCATTTGTTTAACTCTGTGAAGCTGTGTTACTGTGCCTGTCTAAAACATCTGATGGTCTAATAAAGAAATGAACGGCCAATAGCAAAGCAGGAGAAAGGATACACAGGGCTGGCAGGCAGAGAGAATATACAGAGGGAGAAATCTGAGAGAGAAAAAAAGAAGTAGCCAGAGAAGGAGAAGGACTCCAGGGGCCAGCCACCCAGCTACACAGCAAGCCATGGAGTAAGAGTAAGATTTACAGAATAAGAGAATGGGTAAAGTCCAGAGGCAAAAGGTAGATGGGATAACTTAAGTTAAGGAAAGCTAGCAAGAAACAAGCAAAGCTAAGGCCGGGCATTCATAAGTAAGAATAAGCCTCCATGAGTGATTTATTTATTAGGAGCTAAGCAAGCTCCTGTACAACAATACTGAAGAACAATGGGATTGTGCCCATCAGCGTAACTGTGAACACTTGGACAGTGAATGCAGTCAGTTCCACCCACTCAGTTATATATGCTCAATCCACTCATCCCTTTCTTTGTAAAGCCATTAATGCACACAACAAAAACATTCCATCAGGCTGGAGGGATGGCTCGGTAGACAAGAGCACATGCTGCTCTTGCAGAGGGTTGGAGTTCAATTCCCAGTAGCTAACAACTACCTATAACTCTAGCTCAAGGGGATCTGAGAGCCTTCTGGCCTATACAAACATGGTGTACATATAGTCAGGAACAAACATAAACAAAAATATAAATAAATCTTTATAAAAAGGAAAAAAATTCAAAGTTTAGATATTATTTAAACCCTCATATCCACATCTCTATCTGGCTTCAGACATACCAGAAAAAAGAAGGGCAAGGATGAGACAGGATCTACTTGAGTGGTCGAGAGTGAACGTTAAGTAAAAAAAAGATAAACTAAGAGCAGTAATGAACTTGAGCTATATAGCCCAATTTTAAAAATCAAAATTATTTCCACAGTGTTTTTGCAATACTAAACTCATAATTCTACAAGGCTCAAAGGCAGCCGGTGAGAAGTCCCATAACTCTTAGCAGATAATCTTACAGCACCATCTTCTGGCATGACATCACCAAGCACAGTCTAACAGGAGGAAGAGTAATCGTGTTGTTACGCTGGTTCCACATAGGAAAGCTTATGGTCCATGAAAGTAAATATTCAATATGCAAACTAAACAAAACGGTCATTGTTCAACATGAGCATCTAGATACCAACTGTGATGGCCACACTTAACTACACCTGGATACACTGGGCACACCTGTGAGGGACTTTTCTTAATTAAATCATCTGAAGTGGGAAGACCCACCTTTTAACTGGACCTACTGAGATGGGAAGATCCCCCTTTTATCTGGTTCACACTTTCTGCAGGCAGCCTATACAAAGGACACGGAAGAAGGAAGCTCTTGCACTTTGCCTGCTTGCCTTCACTCTTCCCTGGCATTAGAGCCTACTTCTTCAGGATCCCAAGGCACAATGAAGACCAGCTGACACATCTAGCCTTCTGTGGTAGACAGCCACTGTGACTAGCAGGACCACATCCTGTAAGCCATTCCAATAAATCCCATACATACATTTATATGTATGTATGTGTGTGTGTGTGTGTGTGTGTGTGTGTGTGTGTGTGTGTGTGTGTATAAACGAAAATACATGAGGTTTTTTTTGTTTGTTTGTTTTTTGGTTTTTTTTTTTGTTGTTCTGTTCTATCAGTTCTGTTCCTCTAGAGAACCCTGACTAATACATCAACAGAGCACTAGTTGCACTCAGTTCTGGGAGACAAACTGAATTAAAAAATCAAGATTGGCCAGGTAGTGGTGTCACATGCCTTTAATCCCAGCACTTGGGAGGCAGAGGCAGATGGATCTCTGTGAGTTCGAGGCCAGCCTGGTCTGTAGAGCAAGTTCCAGGACAGCTAGGATTATTACACAGAGAAACTCTGTCTCGAAAAATTTGAAAAAATAAAAAATAAAAAATTAAGATCTATGTAAAGACTCAGAAAATGGAAAGCTAAAAAGAAAAAGTTTACCTCATGGATATAATAGAATATAGTGTGATATGCATACACCCGCAAACACAGAAGAGGGCCTCAGATCCCCTGGAGCTGGAATTGCAGGCAGTAGTGAGCTGCCTGATATGGATCCTAAAAGCTCCTCACTGTCTAGTGTAAGAGTTCCTAATCACCGGGCCTCTCTCCAGGCCCCCAGTGTAGTTTAGGTCTTAAATGACTTCAGAAGAAAGGGGAACTGCAATCGACCGCCGTCATCATCTGTTACCTTAAAGTACTTCCTCCTCATCCGAGTCAAGTTCATCAGCATCACTCCAGAGTTCACCCCCGTCTTCCCATAGTATGGATGCCGAGCAAAGCGATTATACCATCCAATTCGAGGCTCCTCGTGCTCTGGTGCCATCGCAGCAATTTGTGTGGAATTAAATTTCTTTAGTAATGACCAAATATCATCGACAGGTCGTAAAAAAAGGATATCAGTGTCAACATACAACAGTGAATCAACTTCTTTCAGGATTAACTATGAGGAGAGATATTTAAATAATTAGTTATAAATATATCTATTTAATAAAAGCATAGTAACAGAAATTACACCTAACAAGCCAATTTACAATGTTTTAAGGTAATTTTTCTGAAATTTGTCATTTTTGACAAATACATATACACTTTGCTAATTTTTCACCTTTTTAAAGAAAAGCTAGAAAAACAAACCCTAATTTAAAAAAAAAAAAAAAAACTTCAACACTTACAGTGAGAATAAAAAGAATATGAAAGTTCAGGAGAAAACCATTTTTCCAGACACGGAATACACTAAGTTAAGGTGGATTCATGCAACGTAACTGAAGGTCTCCCAGACCTGCCCCCTCCACTGAACACTGGCACTGCGTCACTCCAGGACCACTACCAAGTGCAAAGACAAACTGGGCCCAAGACATCTGCCCCAGTCTATGCTCCTGTTTCTAGACACACCATCAACATATCAAAACCACACACTCAGGAAGAAGGCGGAGAAAAGCAGACTTTTATTTCAAAACTGAGATTGACTCTGTTGTACTTGTGAAATTGTAAATCTTGACTTTATAAAATTGTAAAGCCCTCCATGAAGATTTTTCAAATCTTATCTTTCAAAAAAAAGATAAGTTTTCGTTTTTCCTTACAAACTTTTAAAATATGACTCTTGCAAATTTAAATTTGTTGCCTATCCTGGTATATCCATAAAACTCAATGGTTAGGTTAACCTAGCAGGAGTGTCCAACCTTTTGGCATGTGCAACATGACATCATCCACCAAGTTCACACACTGGAGGACCATGTGATCAAGTTATCAAAAGTGAAAGAAATAGTCTCATAATGTGCTATGCAAGTTTACAACTCCATAATGGCTGTATTCACAGCTAGCCTCTGTGGGCAGCAGGCCCGGAATAAGTAAGTCTTCAACTCCGTAATGGCTGTATTCATGGCTAACCCCTATTCATATCAGGCTGATGTGCCTGAAACATTTTAGTTAAGACACAATGAGAACAAGATTTGATCCTCCTCCTGCTACTCTGCAAATCTGTTTCCTGCAACAGAGTTGAGCCACTGCCTCACTGAGCAGGCAAGCTGAAATCCCCACTCCTCTCTCAGGCTGCCACAGGCTAACTTAGTAGCGAATAGGGAGAATACCTAATAGTGATGGCTGAGCCTTACTGGGGAAGTCCCCTTCCTCAGACACCACAGTTAAGGGAGATAATCAAGGCTGTGTCTCCCCACTGTCGGAGAAGGGTGAAAATTGTTCTTAGGGGTGTTGATGGTTTTGGTGGGTTTTGTTTTGTTTTTGAATCTTGTTATAGAGTCCTAGTTGGCCCTGTGTGATGGTTCATCTCGGTTGTCAATCTGACTGCATCTGGAATCAACTAAAACCACAGCAGCTAGGCACACCCGAGAGGGATAGTTTTTGATTGGATCACTTGAGGGTGGAAGACTAACCCTAAACCTGAGTCACAACTTCTGGTGGTAGCCTACATAAAAGGACACGGAAGGAAGCTTTTGTGTTTTGTTTGCCTGCGATCACTCTTGTTGGCAAGTTCATCTGTCCTGCTGCTGAGGCATTACTTTACAGGCATTAAAACCTACTTCTTTGGAATTCCAATGCAGACTAAAGACCAGCTGAGACATCCAGCCTTCTCGGCTGAACAACTACTAGATTCTTGGCATTTCTGTCAGGAGACGGCCACTGTTGGACTTGCCAGGTGACAAGCATAAGCCACTCTAATAAATTCCCTTTTAATATACACAGATTTATTCTATCAGTTCCATTCTTCTAGAGAACACAGACTAACACCCTGGAATTCAATATATAGCCCAGGCTGGACTGGAGATCCCTAGGCTCTTCGCGCCTCAGCCTCCCAAGAAATGCTGGAGCACAGAACTGAGTGTGCCAGAATACACCATCTGTACAGATGAACATTCGAAGAAGACTACAAAGACACTCCTTAGAACTTCAAAACTGGGCCTGGTGCTATGGGACCTATAACCCCAACTAGTCAAGAAACTGATGTAAGAGGATACTGAATTCAAGGCCAGCTTGAGTAATCTGGGGGGACGCTATTATAGTAAGTAAAAAGGCTTCAAGTACAGGTCAGCGGTAGGTTACTTGCCTCACATGTGTAAGACGTGGGTTGTTCCCCAGCACCGTAAAAAAAAAAAAAAAAAAAAAAAAAAAGAAAGAAAATATATACGTGTGTGTGTGTGTGTGTGTGTGTGTGTGTGTGTGTGTGGAGAGGGGGAGAGAGAGAGAGAGAGAGAGAGAGAGAGAGAGAGAGAAACACGAATAAAATCAAACAGCTTCAAGCTCAACACCAACATACACAATCTCATAGTGACTGTGTCTAGGTTCTCCTGGGGTTCCTTGGGCATAGAAGGTACAGAGCACATTAGTGACTGTGTCTAGGTTCTCCTGGGGTTCCTTGGGCATAGAAGGTATGGATACAGGTCACATTAGTGACTGCGTCTAGGTCTTCCTGGGGTTCCTTGGGCATAGAAGGTATGGATACAGGTCACATTAGTGACTGCGTCTAGGTCTTCCTGGGGTTCCTTGGGCATAGAAGGTATGGATACAGGTCACATTAGTGACTGTGTCTAGGTTCTCCTGGGGTTCCTTGAGAATAGAAGGTATGGGTACAGGACACATTAGTGCTTTCTTCTACTTCAAAGGAAAAGAATCTCAGCAAAAGTTTGTCATTAGGGGATAAAAGCACCAATTTACTTAAATCTTGTTAAAAAGATCAAGTAACAGTAAGGTATAAGGACAAGTAAAGGTTTCAAATAATTTAGTGCTTAAATTCCACGCAGGACTTTAACCCAAGAGCATGAAAATGATCCAGTAAATTCAGTTAAAACATCAGCAATAAAACTTATTAAGAACAAGCAGCAGAGAAATCCCTAACCGTGCTTTTCTTTCATCAGGTACTATTTTCATTACCGTATCTGTGTAACCACCTGTCTAATGTCTACCTCTTCCACCAGACAGTAAGCTTCATGAAACAGGAAGCCTGTATCTTTCCAATATATCCCTATGCACCTTGACACTTAAGCTGACTGGGAGAAACTACCCAGACTCACACACGAAATAGCTGTGACACTGCAGTAACTCCATGTAAGATTCATATAAAGCCAGGCATCACACAAAAGGCTGAGGCAGGAGGATCACCACCAGTTTGAGACCAGTCTAAGTTGCAGGAGACCATCTCAAAACAAACAAAAACTCAAACAACTGGGCTGGAGAGATGGCTCAATGGTTAAGACTGATTCCTGCTCTCCCAGAGGGCCTTAGTTCAGTTCCCAGCATCCACATCTGGCAACTCACAACCACCTTTAACTCCAGCTCCAGGGAATCCAATTTCTTCTTCTGGCCTCCAAAGGCACCTACATGTACACACACACACATATACATGTGCATACATAAATAAAAATCTAAAAACATTAAAGAAATACTCAAATAAAAATAATCACAACTTAAATGTATAATGGATATGTTTGGGGATGGTAAACTATATTCCTAATTTATTCAGCTGCTTTGACCACTTAACAAGCAGCCGGAACTGAAGATTCTTCCCTATAAATTTTCTAGGAACTTACACCTTTTTTTGGGGGGGGAGGGAGAGAAACATAGTCTATTATGTAGCTCTGACTATCCTGTATCTATGTAGACCAAGCTGGCCTTGAAATCCCAAAGATTCCCTCCTGCCTCTGCCTCAAATGCACTAATGGTGTGCATCACTCCTGGCAGAACTTACACTGTTAACTTCAACATCTGTACTACCATAAGCTTGCTCTATCTATCTATCTATCTATCTATCTATCTATCTATCTATCTATCTAAATGGAGCAGCTAAATGTTGTTTGTTGACTGCTTTTTGAAACAGGAGTTCTCTGTGTAGCCCTGGCTGTCCTGGAACTCATTCTGTAGACCAGGCTGGCCTCGAACTTGAAGATGCACATGCCTCTTCCTGAGTGCTGGGATTAAAGGCATGAGCCATCACTGTCCAGCTACTACCATAGGCATCTGATTTATTTTTAAACTGAATATCCCACAAGAATTTTAAACATTAAGAGTTGGAAAAACTACTGTGGATTTTAAATTATAAGTGAAATCAACTCAAACTTCAGGTATCTTTAGACTTTATCAAGATCTCCTGAAGAAGAGTTCTAGTAAGCAAACGGCCCCACTGTGTGAGCTCTCCTGCCATACAGCTGTGTGACTCAAGTATCACTAGGGAAAGGGACGCTAACTGGGCCTAAGACAGAGATGTCATCAGTGACTTCCCAAACTGCACGTGTAGCTGGAGCCTGCAGGTCACACTCTCTACTGAGACCTGACCAGCATTCCTTCCCAGGTTAAAACAGCTCACAGCAACTATGTGTAAGAAATGCTGTTTCAACAGAAATTACCAAGAAAACCTCCTCTGTTTCTCAGTGTTGAGGATCAGCTCTACCACTGAGCTAAATCTGAAGCCCCAAACTTTTCACCTTTTAGGTCTTTATTATAGCCCTGACTTGTTCTATGGAAACTTTTTTCCCATATTTGACATGTGTCTTTGTTTACTTAATGAGGTTTATATGTGATTATTCAGAAACTCTTCTGTGGAGGTTTGAATAGGTATGCTTCCACAGGCTCATAGACTTGAATGCTTGGTCACCGGGGAGTGCACTATCAGGAGGTGTGGCTTTGTTGGAAGAAATGTGTCACTGGAAGTAGGCTTTGAGTTTCAAATGCTCAAGCCAGGACCAGTGTCTCTCTTCCTGCTGCCATCGATCCAGATGTAGAACTCTCAGCTTCCTCTCCAGCACCACGTCTGCCTACACTCCGCCATGCTTCCCATCATGGCGATTACGGACTAAACCTCTGAACCTGTGAGCCAGTCCCTGTTAAATGTTTTCCTTTTATAAGAGTTGCCATGGTCACGGTGTCTCTAAGACATCGTCTGTATAAAATTAAGTTTCAAATTTAAAAGAGGAAAAGGAAACACTGGGAGGGATCGCTCACCGGCAAGAAGAGCCTCTGGGAAGCACACGGCTTAAAGAGCTTCTTCCACTCCGTGGCGCTGTCGCTCGGGAAGGTGATAGGGTACAGAGTATAGTTAAATCTTTGTAGAAATGACCAGCTGTCAAGCTAAAAATACAGAAAGGAAGTAAAGTTAAAAACACAAACCAATGGAGATTTGTTTCACTTTCAACTTCTCTGTAACATATAAAACAAAAGCTCTAAAACAAAAATGCTAAAACTTACACCACATTTTATGTCACACAGTTAAAAGGTTCTTTTCCATTACTTCCTCTGTTCCCATTCAAATCTGAAAGTCTTAATGGTATGCTACACTTCACCGTAAGTCACTGTTCAGGGCCACTGAGATGGATCAGTCCATAGAGCACAGAGTGAGAATCTGAGCTCAGGTCCCCAGCACAGTGCTGGGAGGGGACAAGAGGGCAACCAGGGCTTGCTCGGTAGCCAGATTTCCTCCCTCCCCGCTAAAAAAAAAACAGTGAATTCCAAGCGGAAAAGTGGCTGAGCGCCCACACAGGTGCTTGTGGCTAAGCCCAACAGTCCAAGTTTGATTGCCCTTCATTTCACTCATGTGAATTTTCTCAATCCTAAATAAATTAAAATCAGAAAAATTAAACACTCAATTACCATAGTATATATTATACAAAAAATGTTCATATTAAGGGTCAGACTAACATGACACTAATTTAGTCCACTTTTGTAAAGTTTAGATGTGTCCTGGTATTCCTAATAAACTATTCTAACACATACTTATCCAGTGCCAATTTTAAAAACCATTAGACACCCAAAATAACATTTTTAAAAAATCTACAATGAGTATTCCTCTTTAATGTCCTGAACTCACTTGGAAACACTGCCTTGGTCCAGACTCAGTTAAATATAATCTACCATTGTTACCTCAACAGCATAGCCTCCTGACAGGCTCAGGCGACCGTAGCTAAAACAAGGAGCAGCCACTCTCCAGGGCGAGTCTCAAATCCCGGGCTCCTGCCTCAGCCCCTCCTAATTAACTGGAATGATGAGCACAGGGCAACGAGCCCAGCTTTAGAATTTTTGGTTCAAATTACCCAAAGAGCACAGAGAAATGACCAGGGGGAGATGGGGTATAGTTTACACCAGACAGAAAATCTCCCTTTGAGTTACAACTGTGCTCAAGTACTTCGGAAAGCACAAGCATCTTCCAACATAATTTGAGAATGCTTTTGTTGCAACACCCTGCTTTGGCGTCCCTGTTAATTATTTAAAAACCAGCAATTTCATTTCTCTTTCAAATTACAGACCACTTCAAAGATCTTTTCAATACTAACTTCAAAATGAAACCTTTGACATTCCTGATTTGATACTGGAATATTTTGCAATTTGGTCCATCAAATATCTGATATTCTTTCATCAAAATCAGAGCCAAATGTTTAACTTGAAAAGATATTACAGCCCTATGTACTCCCTGCACTCAGGAAACTGGGGCAGGGGGATCAACAGGAGTTCAAGGCCAGCTTGGATTACACAGTTGAGACCCTGTCTCAAAAGAACAACAAAATACCAACAAAAGCAAATTATAGTTTAAGAAACAATCTAGATAACGAGAATAAGATGATACAGAATGAATAAAAAAAAAACCCAAAGATGACTAGAAGTATTTTAAAGTGTAGGTAAACCTTTTATATCTCTTAGGATTAAGGCTCTTGGCCAAAAACTAAAAAGGTACAAATGGTATTTTTCTTTCAACATGGAAATGAACTAATTTAACTTGGAAAACAAAGAATCTTCATGTATAGATATGTTGTAGAATATTATTTTAAGGTGTGTTACTTTTATGTTGCATTAGTTTAACTCTGTGAAGCTGTGTTACTGTGCCTGTCTAAAACACCTAATGGTCTAATAAAGAACTGAATGGCCAATAGCAAGGTAGGAGAAAGGATAGGCGGGTCTGGCAGGCAGAAAGAATATATTGAAGGAGAAATCTAGGAGGAGAAAAAAAGGAAGCAGCAGCCATAGAAGGAGGAAGACATCAGGGGCCAGCCACCCAGCTACAAAGCAAGCCAAGAAGTAAGAAATAATAAAAGGTATATAGAAATAGACAAAGGTAAAAGTCCAGAGGCAAAAGGTAGACTGGATAATTTACGTTAAGGAAAGCTGGCAAGAAACAAGCCAAGCTAAAGCCAGACATTTATAAGTAAGAATAAGCCTCCATGTGTGATTTATTTGGGAGCTGGGTGGCGGGCCCCCTAAAAGAGCAAAAAAACAAACAACAACATAGATCAAACACAGAAATCCAAGGCAGCTTGAAAGCTAGACTTAGCAGAGATGTGAGTGGGGTGAGATGGGAAGGGGGACACATCACACTAGAATCATCTCCACTCCTCAGAACACACAGCTGGGAGATGCAGGTCATCTTTGTTTGCATACAAGATCTGTCTCCTCTTTGAAGTGGACCCCTAATTCCTCACGGGCATTTGTTGTTAAGCAGGTTACAAGGCTGCCCTTAGCAAATAGTCTATTTTCAACTCTAACAGCTACCTATGACCAAATGACTAAACTCACACCAAAAGTAGAAGAAATGTCACAACTATTAATGCACAGTGCCCTTAAAGGAAAAAAAGCATTTTTCCTTTCTCACTCTTTCTTCTCCTCATATTTAGGTACAATATGGTTGCAATGGCTGGAGTTTAAATGGACATTTTAAACCATGAGGTAGTCTGTAGTGGGTAGCCATTCCAGCTTTGATCTGGAAGTTCCAACCCCCATTGAGGCTTCGGCAACTATCATGCCTACAAGGCGGGGCCAAGGGAGGCCCCTGGAGACCTGAGATCTGGATGGGCCAGCTCTCTCGGTTCCGGGACCCTGGATGGTGGAGGTAGACCGAGCAGAGCTCCAGAGAACACTGCTGGACTGCGATACACCTTCCCCAGACCCTGTTACCTATCCCTTCATTTGTAAGTTACTCACTAAATAAATCTTCCTTTTAACTACGTGGAGTGGCCTTAATAATCTCACCAATAGTAGTCATATATTGAAAATGGCCTGACCACAGCCAGAAAAGAAAACAAGAACCCCTCCTTACAGATGAAGAAGAACTACCATGTAACAGAGTAAGTAAATAGACTCTTCACACTCGGCAGAGGACTTGAGGTTGCCTATTCTTCAAAATCCAATCTTCCTTTACACTGTATCTGGATTCCTCGAAGGCACTCTCCCTAAGAGGGAAGGGTGCCGAATGGACAGTTCTACCAGAGCAGACTATTAGATAGTCACCTCTGCGATCGCCACTGTGTGTCAGGTACTTACTCTGTCTTTAAAGCTATCATGTAGTTGGTCTTCAGCAAAAATATGGACCTGCAGTGGCTTGACGCTGAAAATGAGAGCGGACTTCAACATAGTCACAGTTTCTTCCAGTCTTTCACCACAGGCAACAACAGCAAGGTGCATTTTCTCCGTGGGCTGTGTTTTCAGACTATACCTATCAACAAAGAAGAGCACATTCCAACAGTTCAGCATGGATTTACTACTAAATGATATTTCTACCATGTTTAAAAACAGAGGTTTACAACTTTTTAAAATGTAAAAGAAACATCAATAAATACTACAATGCTGACTCCACCATCCAATCATTTCTGCCTATACTCTTGACCAGTTTTCCACAGCAACACACCTCATGAGGCAACTGTCCCAAGAACACATAACTAACTTCACTCATCATCACACTGGGTGTCAAGAAAGGAAGCCTAAGTAATTGGAAGGCCTTCCATTGAAACATTTTGAAACTGTGTTTCTTTCATTGAAACTTCTTCTAATGCCACTTAAAATCCCTTTACATGCCTCCTCCAACCCACAATCAGATCACTATGAAGCAAGTCAGCTATAATTTCTTCCACACATATTTCAATATTGCATCCCGTCTTAAGCAAAGCTTATCACAAGACATCTGTTCGTGTAACTTTTTCTCAGAGGCACACATTCAGTTCCATTTACCAAGGACTCACCAAGATGGGTAAACATTTATGAAAGGACCTCACACACACTGATAAGGCTTTCTGGAAGGAGAGATCTCCTCTCACTCCTAACAGAGCAGTGGTGTTGGGGCTGAGGAGCCCTTTCCTCCCTCTGGTGTGGGCATGAGCTCCCCACACTGCTCCACTGAAGGCACTGGACAGAAGTGGCGCCTTCTCCCCATCCACTCCCTGAATCCCTGGCCCTCGTATCCCTTAGGGCCTTCATTTCCTAACAGGAAAACGGTATGGGTACCACTCACGCTGACAAGGAAACATGAATTCAGTTCATCTCAAAACAGCAGAGGCCACAGAACACAGCGAAGGCAACTGAGGCACACAATTCTACAGAATTCTATCTCATCTTCCTGTTAACTATACTCAGATCCTACTCCTCACAGTGGTTCTAAAACAGTCTTCATTAGAACATCAGCCTGGGGATGGGCGGACGGTTCTGTGGTTAAGAGCACCTACTGCTCTTGCAGAGGACCAAGCAGATGCTGGGGCTGGCAATTTTCCTTCCTCAGCCTCTCAAGTTCTTAGGAGCAGAAGCTTGTGTCACCAACCAAGAGAAGATTTTATCTTTATTTCAGTATTTTTAACAAGGCCATCCAGAATTTCTGGTTTCCTACTTGGTCTCAACTGTCACTGTCCAGCTGGTTCACAACCATCTGTAACCCCAGTGCCAGGGCACCTGATACCCTGTTCTGATTTTTGCAGGCACCAGACATGCATGTGGTGCAGACATATAAGCAGGCAAAACACTCACACACATAAAGTAAGTCTAAGAAAACTAAAACATCACAACAAGGCAAGGTGGTGTAAGCCTGTAATTTTAGCACTCGGAAGGCAGAGGCAAGAGAATCCAGTCTGGCTCCATAAGACGACTACCTCCGAAAACAAACAAAAAAACAAACAAAAAACCATAATATGAGAATCTCCAATAAGTTCAGGTTGCTTAACTAGTCAACAAGAAGAATACACCCCAAAATCAGAAGTCAAGAGCAGCTATGAGCTGACCTGTAACAGTCACATGAGCTCTGCCCAGAACTCTCTGCAGACAATGTTAAGAAACACTATATACCTTGGGAAAAAAGAAAAATGTTCCTCAAGAAAGGAAAAAAAAAAATCTGCCTAAAAACAGCCTCAAAGGCCAGTCATGACTGTAATACCAGGACGTGGAAGTGGAGGCAGATGGATCAGTAGTCCAGGGTCACTAATAGCTATACAGCAAGTTTGATGCCAGCCTAGGCTCTGCGAGATCCTGTCTCAAAAGCAACAAAAAAGTGAAAACAAAAACAATCTATTCAATCCTCCAAGCATGTTAGTGAGGACAGTTTAGCTGTGGGTCTGCCAGTTCCACTGTGACATCTCTCCACAGCATTATGCAGACTCCAATACCCAAGCCGACAAGATGCAACACGTACTGAAAGATGTCTCCACCCACCACTGACCCTCCACTCCAAGGACAGAAATAAAGGACAGCTGCAGAAGATCAGAAGAGATCTAAAGGAAGCTTCCAGACTGCGGGAACTGGTGACTAATTTCCTAAGCATTCACAGGGAAACAGCCATTCCACTCATTCTGGCCAATTGAATGTTGGGATCTTCATCGTGGGCTGTTAAAATGTGCTTTATCTTAACTAAAATCCCTGCAGAGATAGGGAATCTTACCCCAAAAGAATTCTAAAATCACACCCACTTCCTGCATGACAAGAAGAAATCTTTAGGTAATTCAAAGAGCACCTGTGGGCTCTTCTAACTCAGTAAAGCATAACGTCGGAGGCAAGCACAGCACCAGCCGCCTGTGAGTAGAGGGACACCTCACAGAATGGCCTCAAGTGGGAGCGAGGCCCAGCAGGATCCCTCAGCCCACTCACAAAGAGAGGCAGCAGCTTGGTCATCCAGAGAGGAGCCCTGGACTACAAAGGGGCTAGACTGTGGTGCAGGCTCCCTCTGGCAGGCTTCCTACCCAGCTTTATTTCTTATCAAAGATCCTTCCAACACCCCTCAAGTAATTCTAGGGACAGCTAAAATTACTGTGTCGTAAGCTGCTGACTAGAAGTCAGTCTAGCTGTAATGGTTGATTTTGATTGTCACCTTGATACGATGGACAATGAAAAGGGAAGGGAGTCTCAATGAGGAAAAACTGTCTAGGGTAGGTTGGCCTATGGGCATGCCCTGTGAGAGTTTCTTAACTGGGTTTACTGACCTGGGAAGACCCACCCGAATATAGGCGGCACCAATTCAGGAGCTGGGTCCGGACTCAGCAACAGGCAGAAAAAGCCAAGCACTAATGCCAACAAACAAGTCACTGCTGTCTGTCCCTGACCGGGTGTGTGACGGGTTTCCACCATCCTGACCTCCCACAACAACACACTATAACCTGGAATGTGGAAACCAAATAAACCCTTTCTCCTTTCAATTGTTTATGTAGGGATATTTTATCACAGCAACAGGAAATGAAAGTAACTATGTGAGGAACGACCTCACTTTAGCAATTGTGACGTCATTCCCAAACTCTGGCCAAGCACCTGTTAAGGGCCCCAAGCAAGGCAAACAGCCATGCCTTTCCTAACCTGAGCAGCGCCTGAGGGTCTTCCACAGATCCACTCTCATTCCCAATGCCCTCTAGTACCTGAGGAGCCCGAGGCTCACAAAGAAAGGGAGAGCTGGGGTGTACCTCAGTGCTAAAGCTCCTGCCCAGCTCACTCTGAGTTCAGTCTCCAACACCACCAACAAAAAAACCAAAAAAGTATGACACTAATGACCAACATAATAAAATTAAAAATTGAATCCATGAGTGAACCTAAGTAAAAGGTGAAGGGGAAAAACTCTTCAAACTGTCAACAAATTCAGAGTAAGAGAATCACCACAATCACTACTTTGCCAAAGAAGGGTATTCCCCACACATACTTCAAAGTGGACCTAGAGATTACTACCGAGCGGAAGTGGAAGGCCAGCACCGTAACCATGTGATAAAACTTGGCCAACAATGCCACGCTTATGGTACCAGCTGACTCCTTAGGACAGCATGGGCAAGAGCCTAAACACACCAAAGCCTTGATCCATTCATAGGAACACAGGCAAATCCCAACTAAGGGTCATTCTGCAAAACAAAAGTATCACATCACAAAAGATGGGACCCAGTGGAATGGCTCAGTGGGTAGAAATGCTTGAAGAAAACCTGACAAGCTGAGTTCAATCCCCAGAACCCCCAGTGGAAGGAGGGAACCGTAACCTCCTCCTTGGAAGCAGACAGCAGAATCCCCAGAATGTCTCTACTGAATACAGTAGGAAAACGGCACAGCCTGCTTCATAAGGTGGAAGGTGAGGACCAGCACCCGAGACTACCCTCTGACCCCTCCCATGGCGCGACACACGTACCTGCATGCAGAATCACGGAACATACACATCACACACACACAAAACTAAAACAGAATGAAATGACGCGGCATCTGCATTGTCCACTGTCTGTCTGATACAGGGTCACTGGATGGAGGGGGATTTAGCTCTACGTAAGAAAGTGAGTTTAAGGGCTGGAGAGAGGACTCAGCAGTTAAGAGCACTTGCTCGCTCTTCCAGGACCAGAGTTCTGTTCTCATCATCCATGTTAGATAGCCCACAACCTCCTGTAACTCCAGTTCCAAGGGATCTGACACCCTCTTCTGGCCTTTGTGAGCACTAGGCACACTTGTATACTTAAAGAGAGGGGGGGGGGGGGGGGGGGAGAGAGAGAGAGAGAGAGAGAGAGAGAGAGAGAGAGAGAGAGAGAGAGAAAGAGAGAGAAGAAACTGAGTTTAAGATACTTCACAGAATATTGACATACTGCAAAATGGTTTCTCTTTTTGTATTCACATAGTATAAACAGATTACAATATTACAAACAGAAAGTGTAAAAGAGAGGTATGACTTAAAATCTCAAATTTAAGAGCCTAGTGTAGTAGTACATGCCTGCAGACTCAAGCTAATTGAAAGGCTGGAACATGATGATTACTGGAGCTGATAAGCCACATATCAGTCTGGGACCTTTTCGACAGGTGGAAATCTGTCACACACAGACATACGCAGAGAGAAAATCTGCTATCAACTAAGCCTTTCCACTTGCTTATAGGATGCACAGTTGAGAATCTGAGACTTTATGTATACTATTGCAAATATTAAGGAAGCAGTTTGTATTGCAGGCAATGAATACCTGTTGAAGGGGGAAGAATTAAGTCTTCCCCAGGGATGAGCCCTCTAATTGACTCTCCAGTACCAAGTGCTCACTTCTGAAAACTACTCAATGGACTCAACAGAGTGTGTGTGTGTGTGTGTGTGTGTGTGTGTGTAATATTTTTAAAAAAAAGAGGCCATAAATTTGAGGTAGAGCAGGGAGGGATAGGAGGGGGGGTTACAGAGGGGAGAAAATGATGTAATTATATTTTACTTTTTTTTAATTACAGGGGAAAAAAAAGAATGTAGCAACCAGCATGGCCACTGGCAAACAGAACGAGAATTTAAATTAACCATAAAGATAGTGGAGAAACAGAGGAGCCTCAAACGTTGTTGCTCCTGAAACGGGCACGTCAGGTCATTCCCACGTGCTCCAGCACTCCTGTCTCAGGAGAGCGACGCCTTACCCCTTCCTACCAGCACTTGAATCTTTCCCTGAGGGCAGGAAAAGCACAGGCTCTGGTCCAACGCCTTCTTCCTCACGCAGGGACTTAAACAGTCAGTAAATAATGACCTTTCTTTTACTCTTCAGTGGGATGTTCTTCCCCTCCTGGTCCCCACAAACCTCTAGGCTAACACTAACACAGTCTTTCCTTAGCTGTCACATCTCCTACAGAATGTGTTTTTGGTACACTAGCTTTTTGGTTTTATCACATTTTATTTGTTTGGGGCGGGTGTGCACACAGTCTACACCTGAGGCCAAAGGATCATCTGTAGGAGTCACTTACCTTCCTCCACTCAATGGCAGGCTTGGCAGCAAGTGTCTTTACCAGATGGACCATGTCATCAGCCCCAGTATTTAAAATACTGGGCATTTAATACCCAGTAGTGAAGTCCCTACCTTTAAATTAGGTAACTGACAAATGTATACACACATACATGAATGCACATGCACTCATACATACACAATGTTCATGTTATCTGTAAACGTCTAGTGGAAGCCTTTTATCATCTTGTCTTACATAAATCTGAATGTCAGATTGACACAGCTTAAGAGTTATCCAAGAGAGAAGAACTACATGGATCAGAATGGAACATGGGCATGTTTGGGAGAGACTGTCTTAATGATTGATGTGCCAGTGTCCAGCCCATTGTGGGCAGTACCATCCTGAGGTAGGTGGACCTGGGTTCTATAGAAAGGGGAGCTGAGCAAGCCAGCCAGCCAGCCAGCAGACAGTATTCCTCCATGGTTCCTGCCTTGAGTTCCTCCCCTGACTTCCCTTAGGAATGGACTGTGACCTGGAAGTGTAAACCAAGCAAACCCTTTCCTCGCAAGCTGCATTTCTTCAGATTATTGTATCACAGAAACAGAAAGCAAACTAGACCATACCTACTTACCAATTTATTAGTAAAGTTCAATCATAAATTCCCCTAAAATCTACAGTTTATCTTAATAACATTAAGAAAAATTTAGAGCATTTACATGTAATATGTATTAAAATTTAGTAATAACTAAAAGATGAGATAAAGGAAAAGAAAATCCAACCAGAATATCAATTATTTAGTTATATGATATTGAATTACAGGAAAAGAAACCCTGCTATGTTTTATTACAGTGAAAGGTTTATTCATCTACTATCTAATCTTACCTACGCTGATCTACCAATTAAATAGTAAGGGCCTACCTAAAAGCCGCTTCCCAAAAGCAGTTCACTCCACAAACAGCAGAGGGCAGCATCCAATAGGGATTCCAGTAACACAGAGAGGAACCTTTACACCTGACGGTGAGAAGAGATAACAGGCCTGTGTGAGTGGTTAGACTGGGCACTACCAAGGAATCTACGGAACACCACAATAACTTTATGTTCAATTTTACAGCAACAAACTGCAAACCCAACTGCTATGGAAAATCGAAGCATTTTTACAAAACTGATTTCTGCTTTACTTAGGGCACAGTGTTAAATAAAACCTTAAGATCATTAATTAGGTGAGAATATCCTACAACTGGAATTTTTTCTGGTCAGGAACTCTCTGGATACATTAAAGTCTCCTCCGCTCTGATGACATATACAAGACATTAATACATCTTATCTTTTTCTTCACAGACTATGAACACTATCCTAGAAAATTCATTTCACCTACATGGTCTGTTTACCACAAACGTAAAAAGTCACAAACACAGGTGTAATGGGAGGAAAAGATCATTAAATACATTCAAATTAATCAACTCCAACTACTCATATGGTGTTTCAAGCTGAAACACAAGACACTGTGCTGACAGTCACGGCCGCTTCATCCCTCCATTCTGTTTCAATACACTACCAAAGCTCAGATGAAGAGACCTGTGGGCTTTCTTAAGGCTGGGGTTAAAAATAAAGTAGTATCTCAAGTTGCACAAATGCTTTTCACTGTCATTTCCTTCCGAAGCAACCATCTGACACTCACTCACTCACTACCCCGCAGGCCTCATGCACCACGTCACTAACCTAGGACACTCCAGCTCTCAGCCCCACGGAGCTCTGTTCTCCATGGAGTCAATTCAAAGTTGCTATTCTAATATCAAAAGGTCCAGGAAATTTCAGACTTGCAAAACTCTTAGGTCTGACTTCCCAGAAACGTCTACGATCCCTGATGCAAGGCAGGAGTCCTCAGCCTGAAGGCATAATGCCATGTCTTGATGCCACCAGACTAGTGATGAAATAAAACTCTGGGCCCAGGGTCTGCCTGGTGAGTTTTTAAATACTGCCTATGAAATTCTCTACGCTACTGCATAAACACAGCACTGAGGTTTTAACATCACTAAGAAAAGTTATACTGCTCTTTGGTTTTCCTTTGAAAGATACACAGTCCACAAGTTGTGTATTTTAATTTAAAAAGATTAGTCAAGAAAGTAAATGCGTACCTAGGAGTAATGCTTGCCTCTTGATTAGAAACCTCGTTTGTGCCCTACTAGGGATAATTATTTGTGTTTAAAATATAACATTGCTTGTAGGCAGCCAAACTCAGTGGTACCCTAACAAATAACACATATACGTTTTTCACATTCAGGTGCTTGCACATCCATTTAAGCCTCACAACAAACTTTTCAGATAAAGACATTTCCAGTGTTATTTTAACAGTTTATTTACAATCAATACCTAGCATGTGCCTTTGTTCTTGGGGGGGAGGGAACTAACCCTATTATTCCATTTCTCCTGTCAAACTGCACAACAGGGTAAGAGGGAAATGAAAACGGAAATCTCAATTTTTCAATAAAAATTACTTTGTAAAGTTGGGTATAATGCAGCTTTTACTCCATTTTACATAACAAACAATTTGTGCATTATTTCCTGAATCTGCCTGGTCCTAAGATCCCTTACTAGAAATGCAGATGCAGGATCCTATCCTCAGCCTGGTTAATCAAGCATCAGTAGAGCAAGAGGCCACAGTGGCCGAAAATGTAACTATGCCTCAAGTCCAAACCTGAATGAAAACAGTATCTATCAAGCAAGAGTCCATGGGACTAAGGTGTGGAGGCAAAGCCTGTAATCATTAGCACTCCAGGGCTGAGGCAGGAGGAACTCTTCAGTTATCAAAAGCGCTACCACAGGCTTGCCATGTATGCATAAGGTATACGGACTGTTCCTTGCACCCATTCATCCCCCCTCAAAACTACCAGCTGCATGCAGCTTCCTCCTCCCTGATGTTCACAGCCTATGAATTGTCCACTGCAGACACCACTCCCGAATAACTCTTCCCTCTGCGCCGTGGTCCCACTCCATCAGAGTACACATCCCCCCAGCCCCCAGCTTTTCTGTACGTATCTGTGTGTCTGTCCTTTCTTCATTCCCTCACACCTCCAGTCAGGTTTCCAGGACCAAGCCATGGAGGACACAACAGTCTTCTGTATTAATTAAACTAAAATGGTTTGTTTGTTTTCATTTCAAAATGTCCATAATAATCACAAGACTTCTGTAAAATCTATATACAACATAAGTTTTCCTTACTCTATAAAGAGTCAAGGAAATTTTCAGGCAAATCCACTGTAAGAATGTGCAGGGCTGAGTGCAGGGCTACGAGGCAACAATACAATCTCAAGCCATGGGCACCTGTGACATGCAAGAGATCACAATTCCAGCCTGTTAAAGGAGATTATTCTCAGAACATGGGCAAGTTATTGGGATCTGCAATCTGCCTGGGCAACTCACCTGCAAGTGCTTTGCATCTAGACCCCTTAACTTCTAGCTCTCCATCAGATCTTCCCATGTTAGGTCTCTAATTTCATGAACACTCAGAAAGTGAGGAAAGGGCAGTTACACACGCAGATGATCCTAAAACAACTGCCTCACTATCTCAGAAGTGTGCTGTGGGATGTCTTTCTGTACGCTGTGAATATGTGTTGCTCTGATTGGTTGATAAATAAAGCCGCACTGGCCTATGGCAGGGCAGGATAAGGTTAGGCAGTACATTCCAACTGTAGAGGAGACTAAGTAAGAATGGTGGAGTCGGGGAGACAACACCCAAGGAGCAACAAGATGCCAGTTGACTGGTAACGTCACGGCCACGTGGCAACATACATATTAATAGAAATGGGTTGAGTTAAGTTATAAGAGCTAGCTATCAAGAAGCCTGACCCATAGGTCATACAGTTTATAATTAACATAAGGCTTTGTGTGTTTACTTGGGACCAAGTGGCTGCGGGACTCCAGTCAGAGAAATTAGTCCCAACTAAACCAGGGCCAGGCAGGAGCAGAGAAACTTCTGGCTACAAAAGTGATCACAGAACACTCTCTTCTTTTGACAAAAAGTAAATCTAGATTACAGATTTAAATGCTTTTTTTAAAAAATGTGTGGGAGGAGAAACTCTGGAACAAAAGTTGTTCTGTGCATAATGAAGAAAATGGCCAACCTGAAAACAAAAATTTTAAAATTCATGCAACATACACTTTCCAAACAAAACTTAAGTTATTATTCAAGGAGAAGAATTCCAACAGATATAACATGGGTAACAGTGTTTAATATTTAAGATCTCTAAGCCAGGGGACAGTGGTGGCCCATGCCTTTAATCCCAGCACTCAGCTAGAAAGTGCTAAAAAGGCTAAAACGGGAAACCCTATCTCTAAAAGCCAAAAACAAACTCTAAGCCAAAAGTACACTTTTAGTCAAATGAGTATCTCCAAAGGCACATATTAATAACTAGCTTTTATTAAATATTATGATCAGGATTATGCTAAGTATGTGGACTGTTTGTATATGCCCCACCACCACCACCAAAAAATTATCTTTGATGTGATAACTGATGTTGGGGTGCCCAGGCCTTTGGCAGGTGACTAGAACAGAGGGCAGTGCTCCTAGAATGACATTACTGTCCATGTAGAAGGGGCTCTGGCTATGTGAGAACACAGAAAGAAAGGGTAAGAAATAATTGACTCCTGCCGTTCCCAATCGATCCAGTCAGAAGAGTTTTGCTATAGCAGCCCAGATAACACTCAACAAAGATGTGAAGTCAATACCACCATGTTGTTCAATAAACTAAAACATAAGGTGTGGCACTGGTGTTACACACCTCATTTATGAGGCGGAGTAAGGGGCCTTACCTAAGGATTTCAACTTTCTCCGGTGTTCAATGCCCCATCCCCCTCTCCTTCAAAGTCAGATTCAGGGGAGGAGGGGAAAACAGTATTGTAAAATAATGGTCAAATCTCTCAACTGTATCAGTGGTTCTCAGTGTTTATTCGCATCTTGATGAGAGCCCATGGTTCAAACACAGGTTCCTGGAATTCACTGTCAAGTCTTCTAGTTCAGCAGGTTTCTTACTGGGTCCCAGTGAACAGAGTAAAAAAAGACAAAGAGAAGAAAGGAAGGAAGGAAGGAAGGAAGGAAGGAAGGAAGGAAGGAAGGAAGGAAGGAAGGAAGGAAGGGAGGGAAAAAAGGGGGCTTACACTTTACAATTAAAACAATCACCATATTGGCTACAGTTTTACTGTGCCAGCTTCCATGCCAAGTAATCCCTGTAACTACTGATGCAATTCTCACAAATGGCCCCTATCTAATGAGGAAGTCAACACCGCCCGTATATGTCAGAGGTAAAGTCCAGGATTCAAAAGCCTCACTCTTCCCAGTGTTTAAATTCCCAGGGTATCCCATCAGTGTCGATAGTACTCAGCAAAAAATGAACTTGATGTCCAGCCAATCCGAAAAGGAGGGAGTGACAATCAACTCTGAATGGGCATCAAAACACCAAGTTGTCAGGATTAAATACACACAACTTTTATCTGTCGATTATATCCAAACGTAGCTGAAAATTTATTATCTACATTTTATAGTAGAGAAATGAATACACAACCAAGTAACAAGGTGATTGAGGGGTCCCGCACCAGTTGAGAGACAGAGGGCACAGATTTGTCGGAAGCTAAAACTTAACTCAGTTTCTGTCTATTAAAACCCTGGAGGGAGGAACTCAGCACCTGGCGCCCTTCACCCCTAGGGTACTTAGCCAGCCCTTGGTCTGTTGAACCTGGGTCTCACTATGTAGCCCAGACTGGCCTGGAACTCACTATGAAAACCAGACTGGCACTGAATTTTCCATCCTCCTGCCTCACCTCCTGAATGCTGAGAATACAGTTGTGTGCCACCAAGCCTGGCTTGACATAATCGTTTCAAATAGTATACACTAATTGAGAAGAGATTTCTCTGAAATACTATTCTTACCATTTAAAATGTGCTACAGGGCGCAGGAATATATCATAAGAACTCAGCTGGTTATGGCAAAGTCACTACCTGGAGGAATCAGGGAATTCCTCCAGAGGAAGCCAAATCCCAAGGAGTTTTTGGTGTTAGTTGGCTTGTTATATATCAGCTGTATTCTGTTATGAAAATCATGTGTGCCTTCATAGTTCTCCCAATTGACTTTCCCCTATGAAGGGCTGACAGTGTGGACTGATCACTCTCTGGACATACACAGGTATTTGGAGAAAAGCCTCAGGAAAGGCTTTCTCTGGAATCAGATTATCTCCCTTAGCCACTTTCCAAGACTACAGGAAACACCACCCAGGTGGGCGCCCAACTTCCGAGGATAACAATGATAACAGCCCACCTGCAAGTCTCCTGACTTAAATTCCACAAGGAGACACTGCCCAGGTGGGCGCCTAACTTTCAAGGACTGTGATAGCAGCCCACATACAAGTCTCCTGGCTTAAGGTAAATTCCACAAGGGGACACCGCCTAGGTCAGGTGGACATTAAGTAATAGCTTTATACAATTTAGCTCAGACCCTTCCCTCTTACAGCCTTACTAACTTTAGACCTCTAACTCCTTACCTAACCACTTCTAGGAATATTTAGATTTCTAACATTTTTTACCAAACACATTTTAGATTATAGTTATGCACATAAGATCCCTCTTCTTAGATATTACCCGAATTTAGCCTTTAGTCAATTCATTAGTCACTTCCCCTTTGGGTTGCAAATGGTAATTAACAGCTACTGCCCCTCTTTGTGATTATTACCACCCCTCCATTTGATACTGATAGCGGACAATCACTGCCTGAGGAAGTTCAGGCTGGGTGTCCTGGGTGGAGGGGAGGACTGTGATTTTGGGGGGATATATAACTGTAAAGCAAGAGACGATGTGAAGAATAAAAAGCGAATGGACCAAAGAACTTTGTGTGCGTAGACTGATTCGCCGACCTTAAGAATAGATTCTCAGCTGGTTGATAAGATTCTTCCCCGGACCCTGGAAAGGAGACTATTAGGGGCTGGACCCCATTAGTCTCTGATAAAAATGTTTTACTTTATGGAGTTGGAAAGATTCCCCACACACACACTCCAAGAACTTCTTGTTATGAAATTCTGGGCAATTAATACTTTTTTAAAGATGTGGGCAATGGAATATATTGAGACTATACCTGAGGATATACCTAGACCCCACATTTCTCTGACTACAATCAAATCATAAAACAGTAACTCGTAATCCCCATGCTGCTTTTCGGTTTGTACCCCCTCCCCTCTGGAAGTGGCCATCAACTCTCAGAGGCTACACAACAGCTCAAAGCGGATGGTACTTTGCACAATCTCCTCCCAGTCTTCTACTCTCCAATATGTTGCTCTCAGAATTGTCCAAAAATACAGGTATCCCTCAAGACAGTGCGAAACGCTCAGACTTAGGTTAAGTGCACTGCCAACACAGTTTCCCATTTAAATTTCATAATTCTAACCCTGGCAGTGATTTATGCAAATCCACCAAATCATTATGCTGTGTCATAAATACCCAATTTTTTAAAGAATGAGAGCTTCATTCTACCCCTCCCACAAAATATGAGCATATTAAGTATCGTTCCTGTTTCTGAACTTCCTTTAAGTTTCCGGATAAACCCAGTAATTTCCAAAACAAAAATTCATAGCTCGCTTTATGCCTCGGCTAGATTTATCTAACCACCACGGCTACTGATGAAAATGCTAAGATTTAGGATGAAAATTCAGACACCTGGGAGGTGGGGGGGACTACTCAACAAGGGCGCCAGCTTGATTCTTAAATAGCTCAGCTTCAACTCCATGGAAACGGGAGGGAATTCCCACTAGCCGCACTGTAATCAGGATTTTTGTGGGCCACCACTTACTTCCAACGAGCCTCTTAGAAAGTTGCAAATTAATTCAATTTCTAACTGCTCTAAACACTGGGTCTGAAGCCAAACAGAAAGTGCTCGGTGGTGGGAGCGGCGCGTCCCGCCCTGCGGACTCCCAGACCCCCGCGCCCGGCACTGCGGCCCGTACCTGCCCGGCCGGCCCGAGCCCGCGCTGCCCGCGCCTCTCCCGGGGCCGCCGCGTTCGCCGTCCGCCAGCCAGGAAACCATCGCCGCGGCCTGCGGCCTGCGTCCTCCGGCCGCTCCTTCCTCCAAGGACACTGCGAGCTGGCTGAAGGCGTACAGCAGCGAGCAGAAGCCGCAGGCCAGGCACAGCCCTACGACCCGCAGGTAGCGCCGCATCCCGGCCCGCGCTACCGCCCCCGCCGCCGCCGCCGCCGCCGTCACCGCCGCCCCGCCGTCGCCGTGCCCGCCCGGGCGAACTGCGAGGAGCCCCAACGCGCAGCCGCAGCGTGACCACCCCGGTTCCCGCCCCACCCCGCCCACTCTCCCAATCCCCGCCCCCTCCTCCCAATCTCCGCCAGGTCCCACTCCGCCCCGCCCCGCCCTAAGCCCCGCCCACACACCACGCCCCTTACCCTGTCATGCCACGCCCCCATCTCCGCCTCCGCGGTCTGCCACGCCCCTATCCCCGCCTCTGAGTTCCACCGCGCCCCTAGTCTCCGAGTCCCGCCTCCGTGCCACGCCCCAACTCCCGGCCCCCGCTCGGCCGCGCTTCCGGAAGCGAACTTGCGCAGAGTCCGGAGATGGACGCTGGCGCCCCTTTAGAGGTTATCCACCTCTGAGCTGCGGAGAGGTGTAGCGAAATGAGCGGGGCTCCAGGCCCTTGACCTAAATCTGCGACTCTTCCACTGCGTGGTTTGTGACGCTGTGCAGCTTGAATTCTAAGATAATCGCTGCGTGATTAAAAGGACAACGTGGTTTTCCGCACTCGCTAGCTCCTCCTCGCCCCATCCTGCTCCCCACGGACCTCAGCCTCGGGTCTAGGTCGTCTGTGCTTCGTGCGACCTCTTCAGATGCGGCGGTAGTTCTGGCCGCTCTGCCTGCTCCTGCCCCTCCACACAACAGGCTGGGAGGCAGGGGTCCTACCTTTCACGTTTTTGGACTTTGCTTACAAACTCATTTGCGTACCCAAAGCAAAATTGGTCGTCTCCCTACGGAGCCTCCCTTACGCCTCCTCCTCCCCCGACTTTCTCAGCTGCTTCCACGCTGAGCATTCACTCGCCACTTCCCGCGCCGTGAGCGTTAGTAGAAACGTAACTGTGTGCAGCTCCAGTACTGGTGCGGGAGACCTGCGGTGGCGACTTTACAAGGCAAAATGACTAGCTTAAACTTCATGATTATTCTTAGATACCTTTAGTCCTTGAAGAAAGCATTCGTGGAGCACCCGTGTCTGACCTAACATCCTCATGACTCAAAACCAGCGGACCCTGGTTTCCACCAGTTGGAAAGCTAAGAATGTCATCAGTTAAAGATCTAAAACCTGTCAGTTTTTCCTTAGTGTGCTAATCATCAACCTGGTGATCCAACCGGTGTCTGGAAAATGCCCTAACTTCTGACATTCTTTTATTCTGTTACTGTAATGTAAATGCTTCCATGTCGGAACATGTTATTCCAGGCAACCTGAATCCACGTTCCCCCTGCCCCCCTCCCCGCCGCCGCCATGCACAGGTCACTCATAATTGGCTCAGAATAAATTCTCTTATTCCCTTTCGAAAAGGGCTGTTTTACACGGACAGGATAGCCATCTGTAAGGTTTTGGACACGCCCCCAAGTTCAGTCAGTTGTGCCTTCCTGTATGGTTGAGATTTCTTAGCAAGGGTGGCCTGAGTAAAGGAGGGAATTCTAGACCGAGTGAGCAATGAAACCAGCTCTTGTATTCAGGAGACTGTGAGAAGTGTGATGCCAAGATAAGTGAATGCAAGAGTGGACCCGAGGAGTGATAAGACTGCAGATAGGGATAGCAGTTACAGTGCCTTGCCTCAGCAAACTCCTGGGAGTTTGAACTTGATCTGCGTGAAGGCTTTTTTAAGGAAGGAAGTAACATGATCACATTTGCATTTTAGAGAGCAATTCTGGCTGCAGTGAAGGTTGGAACAGAGATTGGAGAAAGTAGATTCAGAGCCAAAATTGAGGCTTAAACACACACTTTAAAATGTACTTAAAATGCACACAAAAATACATTTAAACACACACTTAAACAATACATTTAAACAGCTAAATACTTTAAAATGCACACTTAGAAATGCACACACTTAAAACACAAACATTTAAAAAATACAGGAAAAAGGCACACATTTAAAAATATATAGACACACTTAAAAGCATACACTTAAAATGCATGCATACTTAAAAACATGCTTAAAATGCACACACACACACACACACACACACACACACACACACACTCTTCATGAGAAAAACCACACTATTGAATTGTTCAAGTTGCATCTGGGTCACTGAGAAGTTTGTCCACAAAGGACAATGTGTGGGCACAGCAGCTTTCAATCCCCACACCAAAAGCTGGCTCTGCAACCATGGGGGGGTCACCAGATGAACCATGGGCTGTTTCCTCGCTTTAAGGATTGAACTTCTTGCCTTACCTAAAAAAATACAAAAGAAATCCAGTGAACTGTCAAGATGTGTGAAGACAAAGAAAGCATACATTTGTTCATTCAATAAATATTTATTGCATATTTTCTACATGCCAGATAAGAGGCTCAGATGCACAGTATTCAGGAATAAAAGGAGTGTCCTGCCCTCAAATGGGGAGACAGGCCAGTAAAAACACAGAGAGTACTACGTCTTTCTAATACACCTTACAATTCTTAGAGAAATAAAGGTTTTTTAAAGTACAGAAAATTACAAGGGCACTAACAAGAATGGAAAATGGGAGGATGTGGTGGTACTAGCAAGAGTAAGAGCGAGTACCCCGGCAAAGGACGGTCCATTTAAAAGATGCTGAGTAAAGCTGGCTTGATGATTTACATATGTAATTCCTGCACCCTGGAGGCAGAGACAGGGGTACCACCATAAGCTCAAGGCCAGCCATGGCAACATAGTGAGTTCCAGATCAAACTGGGCTACAGAGTGTGGCCCCATTTTAAAAAAGGAAAAAAAAAAAGAAAAGAAAAAAAAAAAAGGTTGCTAAAAACAGCTTTTTTTTTTTTCCAAGAAGAAACTACATGTGGGAAAAATGAGGTGTGATCTCTTCACTCAGATGGTTAAAGCCATGGAATAGCACAAAGGGAAGGCAGCCAACAGTCTATAGCATCCAGAATAATCATGTGCTTGACACAGGGGTTCAAGACCAGGCCATGGCATCTTTTAAGTTCCTTCTAAAAATAAAAACCTTTATACACCTACACACCAAGTCCTGGTTAGCTGGAAAGGGGAGGAGTCACGGGCCAGGATTCACTCACTACATTTTTATATTCCAAAACTGACTTTTGTTACTGAAAAGAACTTTACCCATTTCAACATCAAGTGGATTTCTTTCATTTATTGTATGTATGTGTTCCAAGTCTATCTCTAGAACAACGATCTTTAACTTTCCAGTGACAGGCTGGGAAAATCCAAATTCAACTCAAAAGTACAAATGTGAGTGAAGAGAATGAAATTTAAAATTAGGCATATTCAAGGTGTTAATACTGTAGGCAAAGACAGGAAATGAAATTTCAAAGTGGTAACTTGTTTTCTTTTTCCAAAGCTACACAAAAGATCTCTGAGATAGAAAACTGACTGTGGACTTGCACCAAATTTTAAGACTTCTATTTTAGAAAGTATGGGGCCAGAAAGATGACTCAGAGGTTGAGTTCATAGTGCTCTTGCATTCTGTTCCCAGTACCCATTTGGGGTAGCTCACAACCACCTGTAATTCCAGTTTCAGGGGACCTCATGCCCTCTTCTGAACTTCATATGCACATAGACACACACACACACACACACACACACACACACACACACACACACACGTAATTAAAAACAATTTTAAATGTCGGTGTTCTCTCCTCTCGTTCTTTCCATTCATCCCTCTTCGGCCACTCAAATATGTATACAGTCCTGTCTATTATTTCCTTCTCATTTCTACCTTTGAGTGTTTATTTAAAAAGAAAAAAGCAATCCTATGGGCGAAATCCTCTTGCCTAGGCCTCCCAAGTGCTGGCTAGCGTTACAGGTATGCATCATTGCCTCTGTTCCCCCATATTCTTTTCATATCGACATGTCAATGTTTTAATAAAGAGAAAATGATTCTTAGCCATCTGTGGGAGTGCACACCTCTATTATTAGCATTGGAGAAGCTGAAATGGGAGGTTTACAAGGTCCGGGCCAGCTGGGTGATAAAACAAGACCCTGTCTCCAAACAAAATACAAAATTATAAACAAACATTTGGCTGGATGTGGTGAAGCATGACTTTGGTGCCAGCCATTGGAAGGCTGAGACAGGTATCTCTATGAATTCAAGGCCATCCTTGTCTACACAGCAAGATTCAGGACAGCTACAGAGATAGACCCTGTCTCAAAAGCAAGAAAAGGTTGAGTATTCCTCAGACTATCTCATTCTGTACTAGATATATCCTCTTTATTCTGTATGTTAGGCCTCCTGGGCCTGACGCTATCACTGTGCTTTTTTTCTGAAAACTCAACTTGCTCCGTGTGAAGACATGCTCCCTGTTTTAATCTTCCTTGCTTCTCTCCTCCCAAGCTAGTTTCCTACTATCCAGATAGTCCCATTTTTGCTTAATTCCCCTACCCTCAAGTAGGCACAGGGTCATCTCATTGTTGCTACAATTATGAAGTAAAGGAAATAATGAGAACACCACACATGGGGAAGCCCAAATTATTAACTCTTCGTCCTCAATTTAGTTTCTGAATTTTCCTATTAAAAGTTTACAGAAAGGTGATGACCAGAAGGTAGCTAGCTTTCTTCTACGAGTCATCAGGTAAAAAGATTCAGCCTCAGGCCCTGGGAGTCACTCCCCAGAAACTGCAAGGGAAGGAAGCAGAGGCACCAGATTCTTGCCCCAAATTTACCTTTGCCTTATCCTCACACTTAGAAATAAAACCAATTTTAATTACTAGTATGAAGGAGCTGGAAAGACGGCTCAGTGATCGAGAGTTGTTGTTCTTGCAGAGGGACACCTGGGTTCAGGTCCCAGCACCCACGTGGTGGTTCACAAGCCTCTGTAGCTCCAGTGTAGGTACAAGGGATCCAGCGCTCTCTTCTGACCCCCACAGGCTCCAGGCACACACGGGTACCCACATACACACATAGGCATAACACATAAAAATATTTTTAATTTCTAACTTTAAGTCCTATTTATCCACGGGAGTTGAAGCAGTTTAAAAGAACAAAAGAAATGCATAAAGTCAGAACTGGTAACAAATATATATATATATGTTAGACTATAGACAACCATTGAGTCCTACATAATTAAAACAGCCAATTTTAGCTAAAATTTCTTACAACTCCATCAAAAATTGAGAATAATCAATTAACAATCTGAACTGCTTGCAAGAAAATGGCAAACTGATTTCTCAGATGAAGTAAACCAGCTGAAATCGGTCTAAGATTTCTAAATGGACAGTAATGCAGTAGCTCTCTTCAATACCTTCACAAAAAAAAAGAAATGAGACCTTACTTTCAAAAATTAAGGGGAAAAATGGCTCGGGGGCGTTAAGAGAACTCAGTTCTTGCAGAGGACCTGGGTTTGGTTTCCAGCACCCACATGGTGACTCTCGGCCACCTATTCCTCCAGTCCCAGGGGATCCAACAGCCTTTCCTGCCTCCTCAGACACTGCACGCGTGTGCACCTACACATGCAGGCAAAACAATCATACACATAAAAGTAAATATATTCAATAAATTAGAAGAAAATGATTCATCTCGAATTACATTGCTTACAAGGGTAAAGTTTTGACAATCCAAGCTGGAGTAACAAATCACAGCTAGTTCAAACAACTGGTCACATTTGGTGAACCACAAGCACCAAAATGAGGCCCAACACTCTAGTGCAGACTTGCAGTGATGTTTCAGTCCTAGGGGAATTTTCTCAGAAAAAGGTTCCAGGCCCTCCTTCCCCTATTTCTATGTCTTGTACATATTTTTTTTATTGTTACAGGGTATCCTGCATTTATAGATCTCAAAAATGTGAATTCCATGTCTTCAGCCTCTTCGTAACCAAACCTTGAAACAGTAACTAAAAGTCAAAATGTATTTAGTAAATATCCTAACTAAATAATACCGATGTGACAAAAGTCTAGATCACGAAAATTCAGGCAAGTACTGGATGGTAAGCTATGGCCTGTGAAAAGACACAGAATGGAGAGCGGGGGAGCTCAGGTGAAAAGGTGCTTGCACTGAGTGCATGGATGGGGATTCATTTGATTCTCCAGAACCTACAGCTAAAAAAAAAAAAAAAGAGAAAGAAAAAGAAAAAATTCAGTGAGCCACACCTGTAACCCAGGACTGGCAGTGGAGACAAGCAGTCCCTTGGGCTCACTAGTCAGCCAGCCTAGCCGAGTTAGTAGCTACAGACCCCTAAGAAACTTTGACTCAAAAAAACAAGGTGAGAGCTAGAAAGTAAGGTCAGTGGATAAGAGCTGATCTTACTGCTCCTATAGAGGGCCTAGATTCGAGTCTCAGCACTTAAATGGTGGTTTACGTCTGTAACTCCAGTCCCAGAGGATCTGGCACCACGGTACACGAGCACACATACATACAAAAGAAAACCAAACAAACCCAAAAAGGCACACACCTATCATCCCAGCACTTAGGAGACAGCGGCAGGCAGACCTCTTTGTCCATGAGCTCAAGGCCAGCCTGGTATAGACAGTTACAGGACAGAGACATAGAGAGGCCCTGTCTCAAACAATTTTTTTAATTAAAAATTTAAAACAAAAAACAAAACCTGGTGGGTAGCTTCTGGGGAACAACACTGGCAGCCCTTGCACAAACATACTTTACACACACACACACACACACACACACACACACCATAGAAAACAGGAAACTTCTCGAAATACTGACACCTTCCAGAACTCTTCCATTTTCCAGTGAAGCATCTGGTCTTCTCATAGTATTTCAAATGGTCAGGAACTGGCCCAGCTCATAAAGACCAGATGATCTACACTGACTAAGCCTAATTAGTACACAGGAATCCTAACATTTAAATGATCTGGGCTAGTAGCTATGTGTGTTCTGAAAATTATTTACATGAAGAAAACTTGTCTGCAGTAGCTTACAGTGAACTGGCGTGATGAAAAACCACCCTAAATTATTAAACACAGTGCTGCCCTACTTCAGAGCATGTGCTGAGGAAACTGTTGATGACTAATCATGAAGATGACTTAGCATTGCATGTCATTAACATGCCCCCAGAGACTGGGATACTGTGAGGTGTAGTCCAGAAGCCTAGCCACCCTGACACTCTTTCTGCCCCTTTCCTTTGTCCCTTTCTCACTGTCTTCCAGGCCACCTCTTCCTTTCCTGTGCTGTTAGTAGAGCTTGGTTTCGGTCACTCTTAAGCCTTCCTGGCCTTCTGCCTTTGAATACCATCAGTAACGTCCTTGTTTTCTGTCCCTCTCACTGCTGGCCTCTGGCTGTTTTTGTCACCGATTTTTCTGTACAGCTTTGTCACATTCTTTGTTCTGGGCTTCTGCACGTTGGCGGTGGTTGAGAGGGTAGATAGCATGAAGTCGAGGCATTATTTTACTGCTATCCTTACCACACACACACACACACACACACACACACACACACACACACACACACACGTTCTTGTTTCCCCTTCACTGTAAAATCACACAGCCCAGGTTCCTTTCTGTGACTAGTTCCTACATCAGATCCTTACAAAGATTCCAAAAAGAGGTAAGCTGCTAAGAAAGTATAACAAGCAACTCAGTCATTTACCATTAATGGATACAATATAACAGAAGTACATCCTTTCAGGCACTGAGGATTTATACCTAAAAGAAACTTGACATATGCCATCAACTTAGTTGATTTTATTTCTTCTATTACTATACTTCATCTGGTCTATTACCACTATAATTTTAGGAAAGCACTTAATAAAGCCTTTAATTAAACCTTAATGAAAACCTTTAAGCCATTAAGTCATCCATCCTACAGAAAGTTGTAAAAGTGTATACTCCTGTGTGCTTCCAAGTACACCTTCATTTTTGCTTATCTCTAAGGTAATAAACTCTGAAAAATATCTCACATTCTTTTAGTGTAGAATTTGGTTAAAATAACCCACTGCTGACAGGGCTGGATAGATGGCTCAGTGGTTAAGAGCACCTGCTGCTCTTGCAGAGGACCAGAGTTTGATTACCAGCACCCACACAGGAGCACATAATCGTCTGTAACTCCAGTTCCAGGGAACCCAAAACCCTTTTCCAACCTCTGTGGGCACCAGGCATGCACATGGTGCACACATATATATTCAAGCAAAACACTCATACACGTAAAATAATCCAAAAAATATAAAAGAATACACTAATGAAACTATATTACAAATTTACAAAACAGCTAGAAATATACCCTAAGCCCTGGCTCTGAATAGTCTTGCATATTTTAACATTAAGTGCATGTACTAATAGAATTTGCATGTCTTCCTGATATGAAGGTATATTTGAGGTAGACTGAAATAAAGGAAGATGAAAGGAAAACAAAATGCCACACTAAATAGCACAGTTCGTTTCTCCAGTCTCATAGTATAGAGGATTCGGGTCTCCAGTCATAGAGAGACAGTCTTTCTGGGACCAGAGCAAACATTGACAACACTGTTCTCTTAGATTATCTATGAAGCATTAAGATAATGTGGTTATAAAAATGTATTTTAATGGCATTTTACCTAGAATGATAGTAAAGGCTCACATTTACCAGTGTGTTAGAGAGATGTTAAGAATCTTACATGGGTTAACATTTAATGCTCCCTCGAACCACATTCATCAGATACGGCCATTGTTACCCCCGATGTACAGACGGGAAGTAAGAGAATGTCCTCAAGTTTGCTGAGAGGAGACTGGAGCAGCAGGCGGCAGCACTCACCCTCCAGCCCCTGTGCCTTCCCCCCACAGACAGGTGAGTGTAACCGCTCAGGGCAAACCTCAGGGCAAACCTCACCTCCTCTCAGGCTGTTCTTTCGCGCAGAGAAATTAAACGTATTTTATGAAAATATACGATCACTATTTTGTCATAGGAACTAGAGTATTTCCCCATCACAAGTATTTAAAATTGGATATACTAGACATTTATACATGAAAAACAATGCAAAAATAACATGTTTGAAATGAACATAGCCAGATAGTTGGTATTCCATTGGAAGTATCTTAGAATAAAACAAGTTTTACATCTTCATTTAGCAACACTAAAGAATGAGGTATCTGAATGTTTTCATCACAGACTTTTACTGTATGCAATAAACTGTATTCACAACTAACATGTTACAAGAGTACCACTGTATCAATAAAAAGTACTGCAATTGAACAGAGTTACATTACCATGAGAAACCAATTATCACAACTTTCAGGGTCCACAGTTTTATTTTTCCTTCAAACGTTATCATGGCATGTTTTATGTGATAGGTTATATTCAAGTTAGGTCTTGTCTTTAGGCTGATTTACATTTCAGAAGCCCCCTATAGGTAGATATATATTAAGCAAATGGCTAGAGAAAACAAAAGAATTTAATAGAATTTAAGATGTAGCATGTGGTTTCTAAAATGGATTTTCAAATACAACATAACATACTTCATTAGTTGTAAACAAAATGCAAAATCTGAAGTCATAAAAAATATTTTATTGGAAATTGTACATAAGTGAGTGGGGCTGTAGATACTTTTTATTTCAAGATACTGATAAATGCATAAATTGAAGGCTGTATCTGGAACTAGGGTACTATGGTTTTCATACGAGTTGTTATATTTAGCAAAAGGCCAATTAAACTGATTTAAGATTAACCTCCCAGTTCTGTGCAATAGTTACCATGTTTATATTAATTAGATTCACATGTCTATGACTGTGGCTAGATTTGGAACGAGGAAACAGTGATAAACTATCATTAAGTTAAAGCTTTTCCAAGTATGGCAAGTTCTTTTCCGTTTTTGCCAGATGCTTATACTTCTTTAACTTTAATGTCTTAGAGAATACAGGAAAAACCAGTGTTCAATGACAATAGCACTAAACCTGAATTAGAAAGCTAAACAATCCATATTTTATTGTTTACAATTCTGCTAGTAAACATTACAATAAATTGATGCTTTGAAAAATAAGCAAACTAACAAATAAAAACTGCAAAAATGGATAAAACATAACTCAGAAACAATAATTTAGTAAAAACATGTCAAAAACATTGGCAAAGGTTCATACAAATTCTTTATTTAATAACAACTTTCCTATTTAACCACACCAAGTACCAGCAGGTGCATTAAGAGGATAACTATTAAGAAAATCCTGTTGCAGCAATAGTTGATTAAGTTGATCTCTGACTTGCATACATATAACTATTTGTTTCACAATTCTCAAATAATACATATTTAGGCAGCTTGCACTATGTAATAAAAAATTTAAACTCATTACATGCCAATAGTAGAGAATTCAATAATTATGTGTTAGAATTCACTAAACTATAAGTGAAAATAGACTTACCAGTAACACTGCATAATGAATAATTCAACCACATTTTCATGGCATTTAACAGCAGAGACCAAAACGTTAAGTCTGGAAATGTTTGGTAGCTTACACTGCGATAAAATCTAATAAGTCCTGGAAAAATTCATATTTCATGTAAAACTCAAATTATGGTTAAGCATGAATGTGTCTGTCATGAAAATGTGGTAGTTCTTGGCATAATCTGTATTTCCATGGGAGGACAGGCGAGACTAAGAGGAGCAAGAATGTTTAGTGAGACTCTCCGTTCAGGGATGAGGCTTCCCCTCGAGGCGAGGAGGACCTGGACATGCCCCGCTCCGTGTTGTCAGAGCTGCAGCCGCTCTGGCTGTGCTGATCCCCAGCAGCAGCACTGGATGCCGGCGCGGACTTAGCTTTCTCCTTAAAGTCTGTAATAATGACTGTTAGATCTCCAACAGTGACTTCCAAATGCTGGGCACTACTCCGATCCACATTTTTTAATCTTGGTCTAAACACAAAAAAAGATGAGATTTTAGGCAAGCTTTGCTCAGTATCAAATTTCTGAGTACATACTAAATAACTAAACAAAAGTAATAAAAGTATCACAAAATATTATAATACATATTAACAATAACCAAACAAAATCACTCATGAACTTTCAACCTAACAGATGGCTGACAGCCTGGATGTAATGGTTTAACCATGCTTTAAAATCATACGCAAGTTTGCAGGTAGCTTAATAATTTTATTCTAACATATGTTTTAGGGCAACAAAGACACGACTGTACCACAAAGGCAGTTGACAAACGCTAAGGCGGGGGGCTGGAGGGATGGCTCAGTGGTAAGAGAATCCAGGTTTGATTCCTAACACTCATGTGGCAGTTCACAAAGTCCTTAACTCCAGTCCAAGGGGAGGCGAAATTCTCGTCTGACCTTCGCAGGCACCAGGCATGCACACAGTGCACATACATACATGTAGGCAGAGCACTCGTACACATAAAACAATGAAATAAATACATCTTTAAAATAAAGCTAAGGCTAGGCTAACCTCTCACTCCACTGCTGTACACTGACGGTTATGACAAGATCCACAACCATGATCATTGGTCAAAGGTCATGCAACTCTCCACTCATGATTCTGAATAGCACTTTCCTGAATGTCAAGTACCTCTTTTTTTTTTTAATAAAGGAAGAAGAATAGACATAAATGTCTTCTAAATATCTACTAAACAAGGAAAGCCTCTTCACATTTAAGCTTATATTTTGACCTTTCCTAATTTCCAACATAACTTTCAAGATCAGAAAAATTTTGTGATATTTTATATTGAGATAAAATAGTTTACTTTCACTTTGCATACAGAAATATGACCAAAGTTTAAAATAGAATATTAAATGGTTATTTTTATTCTTTCAAACACCACAAAACACTTTCTTACCTGGTTTTTTTGTGACAGTTCTTTTTGCTAGTTGCTTCCTTTTCACTTTTTTCTTTTTCTACTTTGTCTTTCTTTTCTTTCTTTGACTGGGTAGGGGGCACAAACTGCTGAGTAACCTGCTGTGCGACCAGCTGGGAGACAGGTCGAGGTTTCCTGTATGTACAGTAAAGAGAAAGGCTTTTATTATAACTTAAAGATACATATTTTTATAAAAAGAATAGCATGCTATGAGAATATCTTTTATGAAGATTTCAAGTATAAAACTCCTTATCTGTAAAATATAGATTTTCATGCCTGCTCAACAAAATAGAGCAAACAATCATAACAGTTAAAATTTTAAGTCCAAGATGTAAACTGTATATAAAGAAACAAATGACATTATTTAAAATGTATGTCTGTGAAAATAAGGCACATATGATAATAAACATGAATTTTAGACATTTAACACCAAAGTTCATACTCTAGTTTCTGTTATCAGTGCTGAGGCTGAAGGACATGGCCTCACACATGCCAAGTATAAGCTAAGGCACTCCCGAGCCCCAAGAAGGTGTTTTAGCCCATCCTTCTTCCTGTGCACAAGAGCTAAGTCTCTATAGTAAAATCGGCTTGTTCCTTCTCTAGGCTCTTTAATTCCGTCATTGATTGTGTATGTACTGTCAAACTCATTACTGAAATCACTGAGACTCCTCTGTCTCTGCTTACAATCTTCCTATGCATTTCTGATGCTGGAATATGCCCAACTCCAAGATTTTCCAACTTCCACATTTTAAAGGTACTTATTAAAAACCTACTGCAGGACTTATTTCAGGGTATATGCATGGCTTTTCCTTTGGCTCTAGAATGAACAAGTACCCTATCACCCCAGATCAAGAACCCCTCCAACTTTGACAGATTTTGGGCAACTGAAGCAAGATTCAGAGAAAATAATCTCTAAGTTCCTAAAAAAGAAAGAAAGGTGGAGGAGGAGGAGGACAGAAAGTGGAGAAATATGAGCAAAACAAAATCACACTTTAACCCGTGGTTTATAAATGATGGTAACTTTATTGACTAGGAAATCCTATTAAAAAAAAAAAAAAAACCATTGACTAGAAAATCCTATTTAAAAAAACGAAACAACCAAAGAACTTGGAATGTATAGCATTAACCAAGATCACACAATTGTGTGGGGGGGTGGGGTGGGGGGGTGGGGGGGATTCAATGCTGAGAACACTAGACATCCTCCTGTGAACTCAGAAAGAAAAAACAAACATGCTTTCCTTCATCTGTGGATCCTAGCCCATGGTGTATGTGCATGTATGTGAGCACAGTACAACATGCAGAAAGAGACCATGAAAGGGTCCACATAATAGGTGACAAGGAAGGAGTGAACACAGGGAGGAGCATTTGAGTCATGAAAGAGGATATAAAGCTAATTGTTATTCTTGTTTCAACTCTTGTTGTGGTTTTTTTCTTTTCTTTTCTTTCTTTCTTTTTTTTTTTTTTTGGTGAAGGGTAAGTGCATACAAATATATTTGCTAATACAGTCTTAACATCTAATGTGAAGCTTCATAACTTCAGAATAGCTATTCTAACTGTATAGAAATTCATTTAGATGTTCAGAATTTTGATCTAGCTAATTTGAGTATGTAGTTTTTTGGTTTTTTTTTTTTTATTTCCAAGTTCTTTCTTTCTTCTTTTTGTTTTTGTTTTGTTTTGAGCTAGGATTTTCCCTATGTAGCTTGGGCTGTCCTTGAACTCACTATATAGACCAGGCTATCTTCAAACTCAGAGATCTGACTGTCTCTGCCACCCAAGTGCTGGGATTAATGTAGAAGCTTTTTTTTACAGTAAAGTTTCAATTAAAATTTTATTTTAAAAAATCCTATGCTACACTGGATAGGGTATTTTAAAAAATCTTTGATGTCTTAATTATAGCAGGACAAAATAGGAAATGAGAAAATATTGCATAAACATTAAAAGTTTGAAGGCTAACAGGGTATAAAGAAGCAGTGTGCAAAACAGATCTCAGGAAATGGGCTGTTGATGTGTGATCCTAATTAGTCTTAATAAATAAAAACCCAGAGTCAAATGTTAGGGTGAAAGCTGAAAGATCAGAGAAGCAGAGCAGCAGCCTATAGTAGATAGATGTTCTGTCTATGACCTCGAAGCACTGCCCCTAGAGATGCAGCAGGTAACTGCTCTACCTGCCTATGACCTTGAAGTACATGTCCCTGGGGCGTGGCCTCTCAGCAACCCTTAAGACCTGAGATACATGTATGCATTCTCTTCTCTGCTTTGTGATTTTGGATATGGGACTGACTCAGGCAGCCAGAACAACGTTCCAGAACCTGCGACTACTTTGTTCTGTACAGTGAGTTTTTCCCTCTAATAAATTCCTTCGCCTGTTAAGCAAACTCCATGGATTTCTCGCTATATCTGGCACCCAACGTGTGACACAAACCCACAACTCTAAGATTAAGAGTCTCATGCTCTACCAACTGAGCTACCCAGGCTGGCCACAAACTCGTGATCCTCCTGCCTCCACTTCCTTCAGCAAATCCTACTGGCATGCACCAGGAGAGAGATGGAGAGGAGAGAGATGGCTCAGTGGTTAAGAACACTGACTGATGTTCCAGAGGACTCAGGTTCAACTGCAGCCACTAGAAACTTCTTACCTCTATGAAATCTCAGACCAAATGGGGTGGGAGAGGGGAGAGATCCTGTCTCCACCCACCTTATATTCCTGTCTCCACCTCCCTAGTGCTGGAATTAAAGGTGTGAGCCACCACCACCCGACAACATTTCTCTTTAAACTGGTTCAATCTCGTGTATGTAGCCCAGGGTAACCTTGAACTCCTGATCTTCCTGCTTCCTCCTCCCAAGTGCTGGGATTAAAGGTGTATGCCACCATTGCCTGGCCTCTATGGTTCACTAGTAGCTAGCTCTGCCCTCTGATCTCCAGGCAAGCTTTATTTGTCAGAACACAACCAAAACATCATACAACAAACAGGCTGTGAACATTTATAGCCTACTTAGTGTGAAATACTGGAAACACACCAAAGATAGACGTACACTAATTTTAAAATAGGTTTGACAGAATCAGGGTTAGATGTCTGAAGAGTTTACATTTACAGTGCTTGAGGAGATGGCTCCGCGTGAGCCATGTGCTGGCTGTGCACCTGAGTTTGGATCACCAGCACTCAGGTAAAAAGCTGGACATGCCTGAGTGGATGACAGCTGGGGCTTGTTGGATCAGCCTAGCAAGTTCTAGGTCAGTGAGAGATCCTAATTCAGGAGAATAAGGCTGGGGGTGGCGGGAAAGGAATGCTAGGGAACATTAGACATCCTCCTGTGGCCTCCATGGACCAAAAAAAAAAAAAAAGAAAAAGAAATGGGGTACTGCCTCTAAGCTTACTGGCCAGGATCAACTCTACTTGACACATAAGGGTAAAGACACAATGTGAAAGTAAGAGAAATAATTATTTCTTTATCTTTCTCAGTTATACCCAAATATGGAAAGAAAAAGCTGAAAGGTATGGCATGGCTGGAGTATGTTTGATCAGGTTAATGTCTAATAAATAGTGAGTCATTTCAAACTCTCTAAAACAGAAAATGTAGCTAAGAAACGGTCATTACAGGGCTTTATAAATCTCTGGGTCTCTCCATTAAATTACAGCTTTGTCACATTCATATACTATGTTTTGTATTGTCATTACTTTTACCTCAAAATTTAATACAAATGAATATATAAAAATACTATTGAAATAAATTGAAAGAGGAAATCCTGGGGCTGAGGAGATGATTCAGCTCTTGCAGAGGACCCAGGCTGTTCCTAGCACACACATGGCAGTGCAAAGCTACCTGTAACCCCAGGTTCCGGTGTCCTCTTCTAGACTCCTTAGATAACTTAGATAGCTCGTGTGCACACACACACACACACACACACACACACACACACACACATACACACTCGCATGCATGCATCCATGTATGGTATGCATACATACACAAAGGAAAAACACATACACATAAAGTAAAAATTAATCTCTAAAAAGTGGAAATCCTGACATTTCCAGCCATTAGCAAATTGAAGTGCCTTATTATTGTCACTATAATATATCACATTAATGTCAACTGTATTTGGTGTTACCTTTAGAGAAAAATAAACAGTTATCTAGTTCTCCTAGGTGAAGGAACTCTGGTGAGTCTGAGCATGGCAGACATGGCTCTGGCAGGCCTTGCCCTTCTCTCCCATGCCCTCTGCCTTGCTAAAAAACCATTAGATCACATTCCTAAAGCTAGACACCAAGGTCTAGTCCCTGATTTCGCCACTTCCTCCTCCTGAGGCTGACTACCAAGATTCAGGAATCAAAAGCTCCCTTTGGCTCACCTAATTAACATGCCCAATTAAAATTAAACACCCCAACCTAACACCGTTATAAACTGCCATGCTCCTGTGTGCCATGTCGGCCTCCCTCCCTTCTTCCTCTTCCCTGTCTCTCTCTTCCTCTAGCCTGTCTTTGTCTCTTATTCCTGCCCACTGTCCTCCTGAGGTCAATCAGTCCCCTTTGTGCTGAGAACTGAGTCTCGGGGTCCTGAGCCGATCCTTTCCCTTTTACCAGGTACATCAGTGATCACGGTGCACACCATGAACAGTCTTAAGAATTCACCATTATGCTGTACTGAGTAACTTTGTGACAACAGTCTCCAAGCTGACTCCATCAGCTAGATGACACTGCTTCACAATGTCACACTCCCACTTTCATGCACGAGGAAAACAATCCTGACTGTGCAACTCACAAACCGTACAAGATAGTTGCTACTCTGTCTTTTCTATTCTTTTAAGTCTTATTTATTCTTAACAGATATTCTCTTCCTAGAACATCCCTAGAATAATTATTCCTTATGGGGCAGGTGATGACATGCAGGTTAATCACTGTAAAGCATCTATTAGTAAGGTATAATTTACATCATAAATCCATAAAATTGAATTAGATCCTTCCTTTTTTTTTTTTTTAAAGATTTATTTATTTATTGTGTATACAGCATATGTGACTGCAGGCCACCAGATCTCATTACAAGTGGTTGTAAGGCACCATGTGGTTGCTGGGAATTGAACTCAGGACCTCTGGAAGAGCAGTCGGTGCTCTTAACCTCTGAGCCATCTCTCCAGCCCCTAGATCCTTCCTTTTAAATGAACTATCAATCTAGAATATTCCTAAAGTACTACACTCTCAATTGGAAGAATAAAATACTTGAAAATATTGTATTCCAGGAGGCAAAACCAACAGAGAACTAGTTGAATTTGTCAGGGGAGAAATAGACTGTATCAGGCTATTAATGAATTATAGTAGATCTCTACTACAGTCCAGCAATCCAGAAGTGGAACAATGCACTCTAATGTATGCCTGGATAAACAGGGATAAGGAGCTGCCAATCATATAAGGAAAAGAACTGGTAGGTCTAGGTGGACAAGCATGGCCTTCTCTAAAGAGAACCAATACACTTGATCTTGGGCATGCGAAATGCCATGGCTGGAATGTGAAATGTCTCCCACTGGCTCATCATGGGTTTGGACAACTGGTCTCTAGCTGGCAGTGTTGTTTTGGGAGACAATGGCACCTTTAAACAGAAGTGGACTGGACCACTGTGGAAGGCCTTCAGGGTGACACTGGTTTCTGGTTCTGGCAGGAGTTCTGCTCCCTGATCTGCCAGATGTGAAGAACAGCCCAAGCTATGGTGCTCCCCCTGTGGTGGTGGACTGTACTATGAAGCCATGGGCCATGCAAACCTCTTCTCCTTTAAGTTACTGTCAGCTATTTTATCATGGAGCTTGCCAGTTTTATAAACTTGAGTGAAGCTGGCCATAGGCAAGCAGAATTGTAGAACCAGTGCTCTGAGAAGCAATTGTAACTATCAGCTCTGTATCCTGTGTCTTTTATTTTTAGTCATCAATATATTTTCTGTAGTATTCCTTGCCTTCAAAAATGCTATTCCTTAAAAGAGACTCATGGCTTTTCAAAGTACTGAGAAAAAGTGACAGTTGACCGCTCAACCCTAATCAAGACATTGATCGCATTCCATGCAAGGCTCAGGCAACAGTACAGATGAGGGAGTAGAAAGAATGGATGAACCAGAAGACAAGGAGAAGGGCTGAGATATACTATGTCCTAGGCACGATACAGCCATTGCAATTGTGATCCCAGAGTAGCTGTGGGTACCTCCACTAGACCTGTACAAGATTGGGCCTCTTAACAGTCAGTCATGGATGGGGAAGGGGCTCACGGAGCCCTATCCATCACTGCTGAACTACTGATTACCAATGGCTCCTGTGGGATACCGAGTCATTGCCTTCCATTGTTTACCCATTAGAGAGCTCGCCAGACTCCAACAGAGAGTCCAAACCCAGAAGGCCCTGGTTAAACTCACTGTGTCACAAAACAAAAGAAAAAAAAGTATGAATGTAGGAAAGGGGTTTGTAGGGAGAAGTAGGGGGTTAAACAGGGTACGAGGAACATAAGAGAAGATACAGGGTGAGAGTCACCAGAATGCATTAATATGTAAAAAACTATCATATAATAAAATTCATTCTTAAAAGGTTTCTAAGTAATTTTATTTTTTTCTTCTTTTATCGTAGGCTTTTCTAGATGTATATTATATAATACTCCATTGTTTTATTCCTGTTCTAAAGATAATTATATAATGATTATATTTCATTTGAAGACTATAACTTTACCTCAAAATTCTACAACTGATTCAACTTTAAATGAAAAGGAGAGAGTGTGGGGGAATAAATTTATTAACTGAAATGAAATTCTCTACTGCTCTTCAGATGCTGAGTGAGCTTTAAAACTCCTTCACTGACAACAGTGGGGGCAGTTTCTGATAGTTCTTTAGGATGTCTAGAGAGGTACAACTCCACCATCCATGCATTATCTGTCCACAGTGACCCTAAGAAAGTGTGAGCTCTCTTTTACTTGATGAGAGCAATCTGCTAAATGAGAGAGTAGGGTGTGTACCCTAGCCAAATGCTGAACCCCCAAAATTTCAGCTACTCTCCTCTCAGTTAACTACATTATTTTAGATTTTAATTCTACCACAAAAATTATACATACTAAAACTGGGAACTACGCCAAAAACAAAGCACACCTTTCAGCCTTTATCACATTAGCTCTCTGTGAATCGGGACACTATAGTAGTTCTTCACTGTCCGTGGTTAAGTCCAAGCAAAGCTCAAAAATGTTACATGAAAAATTTCAGAAACAAAGTATTGTGAGACCATATTCACATTACTTTTATTTCACCATATAAAAACTGATCTATTTTATTATTACTGTTAATCTCTTATTGTGCCTAATTATAAATTAAACTTTGTAAGAGTGGCACTCTCTGTGTGCACATACATGTGTATACACACACACAAACAGTACAGAGAGGGTTTGGTACTAACTAGGTATCAGGCATCCAGTGGGAGGGAACCTTAGGATGTATCTGTTATGGACAAAGAGTATGACTGTAGTTATTAACACTCTTTTACCATAACTACAATGACTGACGTTCTTTAAAAAAAAGACATATTTATTTTACTTTATGTGTATGAATGTTTAGACTGCATGCATGTTTGTAAACCAAGTACATGCCTGTTGGATTCCCTGGAAATGGGGTTATGGATGGTTGTGAGCCACTATCTAGTTATGGGGAATTGAACCTTGGTATTCTGCAAATGTAACAAGTGCTCTTAAGCAATCTCTCCAGGCTCTGACTCACATTCTTTTCCTCCTCCTTCCTTCTCCAGTAAATAGCTTACTTATCTCTGTGTCTTTAACTCCTCTTTTCGTGCAGACACATTCAAAGAGCAATTTCATGTAAGTTTGTAGCTTCAAACACCATCAACAAATATTCTGTGGTGGTACTACATCCTCTTTTTCTGGCACTCTGAATGAGTGTGTATGTGTACCTGTCTACTGGGTGTATCTTCTCAAACTCTGCTTGATCATAACCTGATGTCATAATTGGTCCTTACAATTTGCTCTTCCAGGAAAAGATCTCCTCCGCCCCCAAAAACTCTTGGCCATGGGTGTGGGGTGGGGAAGGAGACTAACAATTTTATACTACTTCTACTCTGTGACCAACTGCAGGAAAAGGTAATTGTAGGACCTATGGTCACGCGAATGATCACTACATCATCAAGCAGGCCTCTCTTCTGAGATGCTTGGTTTGTTCTTGTTTGTTTGTTTGCAGCCCAGGGGATTAAACCCAGGCCCTTTGCCTGCCAGACAAGTGCTCTACCACTGAGACATAGCCCAAATAAGTTAACTTTCTGTAGGACAAACCAACAGGAGTATGACATTGTTACCTTACCCCCAAATTGTTTAACTACTTGGTATGACATACATCCTCTTTTAGATTCCTCTCGTGTAGTACTTTTCCTATAAGCTACTGGTCATTCTTTAAAGGATGCTTTATTTCAGTTTTGATAGCCTTTCCTATTGCAGTAACAACTGCAACTTCATTTGATTTAGAATCACCCAGGAGGCTCATGTCTAACATGTCTGAGGGTGTTTCCAGAGAGGTCTAACAGAAGGAGAGACCCGCCAATGGCCTGGGGTCCCGAGCTGAATAAAAGGGAACAAGAGAGAAAGCACACTGTACACCAGCATTCATCTCTCTCCTTGGCTGCAGATACAGTGACCAGACACCATGCTCCCACCACAACCAGAACCACACTCACCAAACTTCCTGCCCTCACGGACATCCTCCCAAGCTGAGAACCAAAGTATTTCCTTCCTCAAGTTACTTCAACTGTTTTCTTACAAAAAAAAAAAGTAACTACTACATTTGTGTACTTTGTTATAAAATGAAATGTCACGCTTAAAATTGTGTTAAATTTTACATAGTTCTGGCTAATAAATATATAAGAAAATAAACAATCAAGACAGGTATGATGGCACATGCCTGTAACCCCAGTACACAATGTTCTGAGCTACATAGCGAGTCTGATTTCCATCTAGTTCACACAGGGAGATTCTGCCTCAACAGTGAATAACCCCATTAACTAAATTCTATTTCTGTGAAAAGACACCATGACTAAGACAACTTGTTTTTAAAAGATTTATTCATTTATTTTATGTATATGAGTGCTCTATCTGCACGTATACCTTTACACCAGAAGAGGGCATCAAATCCCACTATAGATGGTTATGAGCCACCATGTGGGTGCTGGGAACCAAACTCAAGACCTCTGGAAGAGCAGACAGTGCTCTTAACCTCTGAGACATCTCTCCAGCCCCTGACAACTCTTATAAAAGAATGTATTTAACTGGGGGCTTGCTTACAGTTCCATAGGGTCAGCCCATCATCACGGTGGTAAGCATGGTGCCGGCCAGGACAGTAGCTGAGAGTTGCATCCTGGTGCAGTGGTGGCAGGATGGCACAGAGGCACAAGAGGGAGAGAGAACGAGTGTGACATGAGCTTTTGAACCTCAAAGTCCACCCCCAGTGACACACTTCCTCCACCAAGCCACATCTCCTAATCCTTCTCAAATAGTGCCACTCCTGCTGACTGAACATTCAAATATATGAGCCTATGGGGGCCATTCTTATTCAAACCACCACATTAACATTATAATTTTATGCATACTCATAAGCTCACTTCATTTTCAAAATACTGGTACCAAGTTGAGAGACAGACAGGCACTCAATAAAGACCTGAAGGATGAATGAAACAGTCCTTTTATTCTGAGTCTTCTGTCATTCTCTTTTGTAAAGGAAAACTGTCCTCTCAAAACATGGTCATCACGATAACAAGAGTACTTGACATTTGTGTTGGTTTCCAGTTTATATTCTGCTTTAGGAAGGCTCAGTTTCATGTGTTTTCCCTATAGAGAAAATTACTATGTATCTCTGTCTCTTACTATGTATCTTACTATATATCTCTATATAGAGAGATATATAGATATATAACGATATATATACCTATATATCTATATATATACCTACATATCCACATATATCCACACTATATATATATATATATATATATATATACATACATACATATATAATCTTACTAAAATTTGGTCCTATACACCCATCATTCCAATATAATCACTACTTCATGTGCCCAACAAAAATCAAAACACATTCCTTGGCTAGGCACAATGTTGTATGGCTGAACTCCAGTATATGGGAGGCAGAGGCAGGAGGATCTAAAATTTAAGGGCAGCCTGTCTTTAGCAAGACTGTCTTTAAAAAAGGAAAGCCCCGCCGGGCGGTGGTGGCGCACGCCTTTAATCCCAGCACTTGGGAGGCAGAGCCAGGCGGATCTCTGTGAGTTCGAGGCCAGCCTTGGCTACCAAGTGAGTTCCAGGAAAGGCACAAAGCTACACAGAGAAACCCTGTCTCAAAAAATCAAAAAAAAAAAAAAAAAGGAAAGCCCCAACAGTGGTCAGGGAAAATATTCATCATGCTGCTCTCAGGCCATCCCACGAAGGAATCTTCATCTCTAACATAAACTTGGAATCTGTTTCTTTGCCAAGGTGTCACTGGAGGATGTGGGGGGAGTCTTTAGATGTTTCAAAAGACTCATGCCTTTTGAAATGTGCTCTCTCTCTCTGCCACAGAGGTCTCTACTGGAACTGACCTGAAGGCACCATACAAGTTCCCAAAGGAGGAAAGCAACCAACAGGCCTACCCAGTTATAACACTTATGAACCACAATGACCAGCATGGCATGATAACTCTAAGTAAGAGGCTGAAATAGTGGCATGCATACACTGGCAGGAACCAACAGCTCTCTACTTAAGACTTACAACCTACTCAACAAGAGTAATACCATGCCTGGTACTAGAAACCTAATTAACTAATAACTCAGTGATGGGGAGAAAGTCTATTATCTCCAGTTCCAGGGGATCCAATGCCTTCTTCTGGTTGCCATGGGCACCAGGCATGCAGATGGTGCAAAGATATACATGTAGGCAAAATACACACACACACACACACACACACACACACACACACAAACATACATACATACACATAATGTATGAGACTACGATAAACACCCCTCAATTAGACATTACCTTTCATTTCTAGACCAACTTTAACCTAATGGCTAGGATTATCTCAACATCCTCTGACTGTTATCAATTCAGAAATCTATAGTTTAGTTAGACAACTCAGAAAATACAGTGCAGAAATTAGGAAAAGAAATACGCTAAATGGGGATGTGATCTCTAATTCAAACTCATGAGCTCTACAAAGAACCAAATGAAAAGCACTCCTTCCCCAGACCTAGTTTCCTGTAATACTACTATTTCGCTCTAAATGTGATTTTTTTTTTAAATTTACCAGAACGTGACATACTTCCACATTCAGTATGTTCCAAGGATACTACTAGAAGACTGAGATACCTGGGGTACAATGGTATAATGTCCAACAGCTTGACACTGAAGTAAGACTGCCTAGAATTTTATTTATTAGTCTATTATTTGTGTGTGCGCGCGCGTGCGTGTGTATGGTGTTTGGAATCAAAGCCAGGCAAGCACTCTAACACTGAGCAACACCCTCACCTCCTTTCATGGTGTTGGAGTGTAGCCCGTGATAAGAGCTGCCCTAGGAAATCGAAGGACCTTTGTTTGATCCCCAACCTGGAGGAAGAGATCTAATTTCTCTTTTAAAAATGGTAACTAAAAGGAGCAAAAGTTTTATACAGCACTCAACAGAAGACCAGAAACCCTACCTGATAGAAAAGAAAATGGAGAATGGGCTTGAACTCACTGGCAAGGAAATGATTTTCTGAATAGGATGCTGATAACACAGCCACTAAGACCAATAATTAATAAACAGGACCTCATGAAACTGAAAAGCTTCTGTATGGCAAAGGACACCATCATTCATACAGAACAGCACCCTATAAAATGGGGAAACATCATTATACTTCTGAGAGCGGGTTAGTTTCTAAAATATATAAATAACTAAAAAAAAGAACATCAAGAAAACAAGTAATTAAATTAAATCCAATTAAAAACAGGATATAGAACTAAACAGAAAGTTCTCAAAAGTTGAAACACAAATGGCTGAGAAATGTATAAAGTAATGTTCAACATCCTTAGCCATCAGGGAAATGCAAGTGAAAACTACTTCAGAATTTCATCTGACCCCAGTCAGAATGGCCAAGATCAAGAAAACAAATGGCAGCTCATGCTGGTGAGGATGTGAAGGAAGGGGAACACTCATCCATTGCTGTGGGAGTGCAAACTTGTACAGGCACTATGGAAATCAATGTGGCTGTTCCTCAGGAAGATGGGAATCAACCTACCTACCTCAAGATCCAGCTCCATCACCCAAAGCACACTTCATCCTACTACAGATACTTGCTCAACCATGTTCACTGCTGCTCTTAGTGACAAGAAACTGGGAACAGCACAGCTGTCCATCAACTGATGAATGATAATGAAAATATGGAACATTTACACAGTGGAACACTATTCAGCCGTTAAAAATGAAATTATAAAATGTTCAGGCAAATGGATAGAGCTAGACAAAAATCATCCTGAGTGAGGCAACATGAGCCTCAAAAGATAATACTGCATGGTTTCCCTTATATGTTGATGCTAGCTTTTAAGGTTTTTATATGTGCATTATAATCCAAATAACCACAGAGGTTAGATACTTAGTAAGCAGCCAGGGAAGACAGGATCTTACAAAGAAAGAGGAAATAGCATAGTGTTATGGAGAGACAAGGGGGAAACTAGAATAGAATGAATAGAGAGGGGGTGGGAGAGCAGGATAAAGGAGGGAATATGTGGAGGGACAGCTAACACTAAAAGCCTTTTGAAAAACTGTATGTATTCCTAAAATATATACATATGTGAAAGGATCCTAAATGTAGCCATCATATAATGGTGGAGACAATGTCCCAACAAGACACCTGCTGCCACCACTAAAACCTCCAATGCCCAGGAATAGTTGGCCAACACAGAATGAACATGTTTTGTTGTTTGGTTTGGTTTGGTTGCTGGGAGGATGTTAAGGATGGGAAAACATAATTGAAATATATTGTACGAAAATTTTAAAATAAAAAGTATATGCATATTGAAAAGAAATACTTTATATGCTGTCTTACAATACACATTAACAAACATTAAAGAAACAATTGTTCTTGAATGTTACTCTGGGTTTTAGGGCAACTGAGTCCATGAAAAGCTTGAGCAAATGTGTCCAAACAGTACCAGAGACTGACTTAGGGATGCATCTCCTCAAGACCTTAGTCTCTCCTTCGTTGTCATCTTTGAACAACGTGGCAATGCTGTACTCCAAAGTCCTGAATCAAAAACACGCCCAAGCAGTTTGTCTTCTCCTCCTTACTCTAACCTGGCTTTCCCAGCTCCACAGGAGGTGTCAGGCACTGCTGCGTTCATTTTTCACTTCATTCCCCTGGTGGTGACCAGTCCCTCTAAAACAGTGCCCAGTGAGCCTCACATCTGATGCCATCCCCACCACTATACACTACCCCCACCTTAAAACAGCTCAAATGAACAAATGACTAATGAAATGACAAAGTGGGACTTCTAAGTCTGGGTGACTTCTGTCTTACTCATCTGGATCACTTGCTCTGGGGAGCCAGCTGCTACGTCTAAAGGACTTGCTTAGCAGCCTTATGGAGATGCACACATGGCAAGGAATCAGACAGTCCTGTCAACAAAGGCCAGTGTGTGTCAGCCATCTCGCAAGGAGGTGCCCCCAAGGTCAAGCCATCAGATGAGTGCAGCCTCAGTTAGCATTCTTTCCGATTTCGTCCCCACCCTGTCCTTCCTCCTCCCCAGGGTTTGACTAAACTGACTAACCTGGAACTAATCATCTTCCTGTCTCAATCTCTTAATAGACTTGGTTGTAGGCATGGACCACCATGACTGCCTCAGCAGAAATTAACTATAACCTCAAAGTAATCTAGAGCCTGAAATATCAGCTAAAAACTAAGGCAAACTTATGACTTACTGAAATTGAGAAGATAAATGTTCTAAAGCAATTTGTTGCAAAAAATAATCATAAATCTGTTTACTAAAAATTTCTGAATGAGCCAGGTGGTGGTAGTACATGCCTTTAATTCCAGCACTTGGAAGGCAAAAACAGGCAGATCTCTGTGAGTTCGAGGACAGCATGGTTTACAAAGTGAGTTCTAGGACAGCCAGAACTGTTACACAGAGAAACCCTGCCTTGAAAAACGAAACAAAAAAAATCAATAAAAGAGAGGGAACACAACAGAAAGAAAAAAAGCAGGGGGTTGGAGAGATGGCTCAGTGGTTAAGGGCAATGGCTGTTCTCCCAAAGGACCCGGGTTCAAATCCCAGCACCCACACATGGCAGCTCACAACTGTCTGTAACTCCAAGATCTGACACTCTCACAGACTTACCTGCAGGCAAAATACCAATTGCACATAAAATAAAAGTAAATAAATTTTAAAAAAGAAAGAAAGGGAAAAGTGGAGCACTAAGGACATAGCTCATCAATGCACTTGGATCACTGGCTCTGGGGAGCTGACTACTGTGCGCAAGTTGGCAGAAGCTCAGAAACATTTTAGGCTACAACAGTTTCTATGTTTCTAAGATCATTTAATTTTCAAATTTGTCTTTACTGTTGTATAAATATTTCTATGACATTCTTTGTTACATTTATTTGTGTTTGTGTATGTGCACATGCCATGGTGTCTATGAAGGTCAGAGAACAATCCGTGGGAGAAGTTCTCTTCTTTTATCATATGGATCCTGGGGACCGACTTTGGATTGTCAGGGCTTGGAAGCAAGCACCCTTACCTACTGAGCAGTCTCACTGGCCCTATTTTATAAATATTCAACATATTTTACTTTTAGAAATTAAAAGAACGGCACATGTATGATTTTATTATGCAACAGTCTATTTAAAAACAATGAAGTTCAACTGTCAAGATCTCAACTCAATTTAAGACTTCTACCTGCAAAGTACTACGCCAAACCGAAGAGGGACTAATGAAGACACTGTGGTTTCTACATCAACGAGCTGCAATTTAGAAGAAGAAACGGAAGGAATCCAGGAATGGTTTCTAACGCAGCATATGCCCAAGTATTTGCTGAATAAATATGAAAGGCAAGAAACATAGACAACACTTTAACACCTGAAAGTCAAAGAAGAAATATACCAAGAAAAGTGTTCCTGAAAAGAGAATTTTCAAACTAGGCCCTGGGCGGAGTCTAACAGACAAGCAGGGCAGTTAAAGCATAGGAAGCTGCCATATGCAAAGGATATGTGGATGTCTAAAGCAATCTCAGCAACATCTGTAAGCAGTTAGTTGAGAAAATAGAGGGAAAGGCCAGGGGGTCAGGCTGTGGGAGGCTGTATCTGACATAGTGAGGGGTCTGCAGCCTGGATTGGATCCTGAGGATAGGGTGTTATTTTTCACAATTTAATCTATCTTAAGATGCTTAATTATAGGCTGGGCGGAGGTGGTGCACACCTTTAATCCCAGCAATTGGGAGGCAGAACCAGGAGGATCTCTGTGAGTTCAAGGCCAGCCTGGTCTACAGAGCGAGATCCAGGACAGGCACCAAAACTACACAAAGAAACCCTGTCTCAAAAAAACCAAAAAAGATGCTTAATTATTCTATTTTACATATAATTTGAAATGTTTTATAATAAATAATTTGAAAATAGTCCACTTCAAATCCTTCAAGTCTACTGTCAATGCAAGGGTTCTGGGGACACAATGGAAACCAGAACTCTTAGGTGCCTGACCCTTGCTGCCCTAAAGCAGTAATGTCCCAGCTTAGCTGTGTAGGACTAGACATGCATGTGTCTCTATGTACAAACAAGTGCTCACAACTGCAATGTGGTTGCAGAAGATAACCCACAGCATGTCAATAAAGTGTTAAGTCATCATAAGGTGAGATCTATCTGTTAATCTGCATCTACATATAACTTAAAAATTATGCCATATAAATTATTACATAACAGAAATTATATATAACATTTTGACATCAGATGCAAAAGCTCTGGATTTTTTTTAAGATTTACTTTTATTTACATGTGTGTGACTGTATGTCTGTGTATGCCCAGTTGAAGCAAGTTCTGGCTTCTCTAAAGCCAGTGAAGAACCACCAGGGCTCTTGTCAAGTTAAGCGACTTCAACATCAGATAACAAAAAGGAAGTTGTGGTTTTAAGCAAATTTCCTGCTTCCTATCTATAGTCTGCTAAAGAAAAATTATTTTAGCACACAACACTAAAATATAGATGCTTGGTTTAAACTAACAAATGCATAAATAGGAAACAGCAATGAGCCACCCAGCCAGCAGGCGTAAGCAACCTGAGACCTTACCCAGAATGCCTAAGAAATTTGAGATCAACTTCACTATGCAGTTACAGCTATGTACAGATGCATGTGGACTATGAGGAGATTTGTGCAGGTAAGGGCTATACACTTGGTAGTACATTATCTAATTACACACAGTGTGCTTTTACTAACAATTACAAGTTAGATGTAAGTAAAATCATGAACGTACAAATGACGGAAAAAGCAGCAAAACTGTCAGGAGAAACAAAGGAGACTAATGGGAGGGACAGAGTGACAAGGGGAAGGACAGAAGAGGGGGCAGAACATGAAGGGGGATACTCCAAGTCCACTCTACATCAAAATGATGACATGATGTAACCCTATACATTACTTTTTAAATTAATATACTAAGATTTCAGTTACAGATAAAGGAAGTATTTGGACAGAATTGATTCTCTAGTTGACCAACTATCTTATTGCTTCATTGCCTTTAATTTAAGGATACCTTAAGTTGGTGGTTCTCAACCTTCCTAATATTGTGACCCTAAAATGCAAGTTTCTCACGTTGTGATGACCCCCAACCATAAAATAATTTCATTGCTAATTCATAACTGTAATTTTGCTACTGTTATGAATTGTAATGTAAATATCTGATAACATGAACCCAAAAGGGGTGGTGACCCACAGGTTGAGAACCACCTTAAGTGACATACGCAACAGATTATACGAAGCTTTCTACCTTTATTTATTCACCGAATTTTAAATTCTGTTTTGTGTGAAAAGTCTGTCATGATCACTTTCCAAGTCTCAGTCAGCTCCAGGTCTGTCAAATTCTGAAGTTTACCCTTCCACATACATAATGCCATGTGCTTCTGATGACTCACAGCCACCATTTGGAACCTCACACAAGAAGTCTCTCTGGACTCATTAGGATGTGCTGGGCCATCTGCCCAGACTTGAAATAGCATTTCCAGAAGGCTGTGTCATTCTAGCTGGTGACTCTCCTGCCTCCTGTCTTGTCAGTTACCACCTCTCAGTATATCTGCTTCTGGCAATTTCAGTCACCCATTAACAACTTGAGCCCTTCAAGCTACTTATAACTTAATGTCTCTCATAATCTGGAAGAACTAATGGGTTGGGAAACAAGCTCAGTGGGTAAAGTGCTTGCCATGAAAATACAAGGACCAAAATTTGAATACCCAGAACCCACACAAAGCCCAGCAGGTGTGGCAGGTGCCTGTAATCCCAGCACTTGCCAGGACAAGCTTGCCGGCTAGACTAGCCAAAGTCAAAGAGAGCTCTAAGTTCAGAGAGGGATCCTGCCCCCTCCCCCAAAAATAAAGTAGAGAGCAACTGAGGAAGACAATACCAACTACAGGCCTCCAAACACATGCGTACACACTTCCATGCACAACCATACACATAAACCTTTGATATACATATACACACATACAAGCATACCATGTATATATGCAACAAAAAAAAAGAGAGAAGAAGGAAAGAAGGAAGGAAGGAAGGAAGGAAGGAAGGAAGGAAGGAAGGAAGGAAGGAAGGCTGCCAAAAATAAAGACAATCTCAGCACATTAGTGCCTGATTGGTTTTGTTGTTTATTTTTGTTTTGTTTTCTGGTCTTTCAAGACAGGGTAGCCCTAGCTGTCCTGGAACTCACTCTGTAGACCAATTTTGCTAACACATTATTAAGTTGGCCCCAAACTCACAGAGATCCTCCTGTTTCTGCCTCCCAAATGCTGAAAGTCAAGGCGTGCACCACCACCCAGCAGTGCCTGTTACCTTATGAAGCAATTCTTTTATGCTAAAGCTGTAAGCTGTGACAGAGAAAACTGGATAGCGAAAAAAGAACAGTGGCTTTGAAAGCTGCCTGGAGCACCCTGAGGGGGGAAGGGAAGGTGCAGTGTCCAAGGGGCTCCCTAGCTCCTCACGACCGCAACAGCCATGTCTTGGCTTCACTACTAGACTAACTGAAGAGGCTGCATGACATCACCAGAAGGGAGTTACCGAAATGAGCACAACTTCAACAAGGCAGGTTGTTCTTAGGGAGGAGTTCCTGAATGCCCCATCAGAACTCTGGACACTCTATCAAAATGCCAGGCTTTCTTCTGTATTACACTTCTTGGGTTTCCGCAACTTTCAGCATATTCATCATAGTTAAAATAACAGGATAAGAGCATTTCCTTCATTTAATCTCTACCATATCCCGATAAGCACATTCTTGACTGCGGTTTTACTTTTGCTAACACATTACTAAGTTGGTTTTCCTCCCACCAGAATGAATGTCCAACTAAATCATCTCAAAACCTGTAATTTTTCCCTTACTAATATACAAATTGTATTTAAAATAATTACTATAGGTTGGCAGTCCTAGAATATTCTACCTAGACACAGCCCAACTTAAACGTTCTATGTGCACTGTGTCTGCTCTGGTGCTGTTATTTCTGTGGCACTCATTTATTGAGCTCTTTCTGTATGCCAGGTATATTCTAAGCAGTATATTCATATTAGCTGGTTTAGTCTCCATGGCAACTTTAACACAGAATATTAAAGCTTTAGAAAAACAATAGAAAATTTCAACTTTGTCTTTCTTTTCAGTCTGCTTAATTATTTACCAAATAGTTCCATGAAAAAAATTATTTTAACTTTTTATTGATTCTTTGTGGATTTCACAGCATGCACCCCGATCCCACTCATCTTCCAGTCCCCTCCCTTCTGTCCTCTGCTCTTGCAAACCCCCCCAAAAAAAAATAAAGTAAAAACAAACAAACACCTTGAAGTAGTGTGGCCCTTTGGTCCATACATCTTTACTTCTAAGTGTTCATTCCAATGAGTCGTTGGTCTAGTTTGAGGCCTCCAGCTTCTGCTACACTATCAGTAAATGTTGTGCCTTCACGGGACTCCTCTTGGATATCCCATCGTTGTCCTTTGTCATGGAGATCCTGTGGCTTTGGATCTGCAGGTTCCCTCCCTTCACATGCTCCAGAAGTTCGGAGATGAGGCCTGGATGGTAGCTGGGCTGGTCAACCTGCCAGCTTTCCCTCATCGTCACCACCTGGGCGAGCTCTGGAGCACTCTGCCCCAGCTAGCTTGCCCAATGTAGCCGACAGCAAGGAGCTGGGCCAGTTCTTCTGCTCTCACACCTTCCAGTCCAGCTCAGCACACCACCTGGGCCAGCTCTACTGTTCTGTCCAGGCAGGGTGCAGGGCCTGCTCTCCAGATTGCTTCACTTGTGAGAGGCAGGACCAGCTCTTTCATTTTCATGGACCCCAAGCCCCCGAGGCCTGCTCTCCTGCCTGTCTCAGGGGGAGAGGGGCATGTTTCCCCTACCCTTGCCACCCCATGGCATTCAAGGGAGGGGGCAGGAGCCGCTCTCCTGCTCTCACTCCCACAGGCTGGGCTCCCCTGCACTGCCCGTCCCTGCCAACAGGGTCAGCTCTAGTGTGCTGCTCAGGCAAGGTGCCCTGCTCCCCCTCCTGTGTGCTGCAGCTGGGGAGGGGCAGGGCCAGCTCTTGCACCCATCACAAGTGACAAGGGGAAAGGGGAGGGAGAGGATTTTCTTCCCTCACCCATGCCACAACATGGTAGATGAGAGGGGTGGGTCAGTCTTCCTGCTCTCATGACCCCTGGGCCGGCCCATCTGCGATGCCCTCCTCCCACCCACCAACAGGCTCAGTACTACTGTGCTGCTGAGGCAAGTGTAGAGCCTGCAGGCAGGGAGAGTAGGAAAGGGGGAGGTCATCTCTCCCCCTCCCACTCCTCCAAATGCAGGTGAAGGGTGGCCCCAGACCGCCTGCACCCGTCAACAGGGTCAGCTCTCCTGTGCTGGCCAGGCTAGGTGCAGGGCCTCTCTCCCAAGTGCTACAGCCATTTCTGGCCTGCAGTCGGTGGGGAGGGGTGAAGGGGTGAAGGGGTGAAGACAGACTGTGGGGCTAGCTCTCCCACTCTCAAATCTTCAGGGCCGCCTCACTCACACCTCCACCAGCAGGGACACCTCTAAGTTCTGTAAGAATATTAAGCCAAGCGGTGGTGGCGGATCTCTGTGAGTTCGAGGCCAGCCTGGGCTACCAAGTGAGTTCCAGGAAAGGCGCAAAGCTACACAGAGAAACCTTGTCTCGAAAAACCAAAAAAAAAAAAAAAAAAAAAAAAAAGAATATTAAAGAAGTCCCTCACAAAGCTATCTGGGCCTGGTAGGGTTAGAGTTTCAGTCTCTTGTTGGATCATTTTGAGAAATTCATATTTTCCTAACCAAAAAAAAAGAGTCCATTCTCCTGGCCTCCTTTCCCTGCTATGACTCAGGCTGGCCTTGAACTCACAATCTTTCCTAACCCAGCCTCCTGAGTACTGGGATTTAGATATGTGCCATCACACTGAGCTTGTATTTTCTGATTTACTAGTTATACCAACTGTTCCCTGATAGACATTAGCATCATTCACACATTTCTTTTTGTAGCCCCGACTCTGCTTAGAGTACCTTCAAACTATAGCTAGGAAAACTTTTCTTCCTTGCACACATGCAGGTGTACTGTACATGTGCATATGTGTATCGGGTTCACGTGCATGTGTGTGCATGTGGAAGACAGAGATCAATCTAGGTGTTGCTCCTCAGGATTTTTCAGATAAGGTCTCTCTGGGACCTGTGAATTCACCAGTTAGGCTAGATTGGCCAGTGAGCAAGCCCTTCACTGACTGAGCCACCTCCCCAGCCCCACTTAATTTTCTTCTAGTGAAAGGAAAGGCTTTGGCTGAGGGCTGGAGAGATGGTGCAGAGGTTAAGAGCACTGACTTCTTTTCCAGTAGGTCCTGAGTTCAATTCCCAGCAACCACATGGTGGCTCATAACCATCTATAGTGAGATTTGGTGCCCTCTTCTGACATGCAGGCAGAACAATGTATACATAATAAATAAATTTTTTTTTAGAAAAAGAAAAGGCTTTAGTTTTACTTAACTACATTTTCATTACTTTTTCCTATCTCTTCTTAGGTTTCTCTTGTCATTCTATATCCTATATGTCTTTTACATGTTTAATTTTATTGGATTTTCTAGACAATGCACAGATGGCAGTCTGTAATAGACCTTTGAGCTAAGACTTTTTTAGGATTTTTTGTTTTGTCTGAGAGAAGAGTTTTATGGACCCCAGTATGGCCTAACTCGCTAGGCAGAAAAAACTGTTTTTTTCAGGGCTGGGGAGGCAGGTCAACTAGTAGCACACAGACCTGTGTTCCTTCCCCAGAACCCCCTGCAAAAGGGCCAGACATGGTGAAACACGCTCATAATCTTAGTCCTGGGCTGTCAAAGACAGGTAAATCTCTAGGGCTTGCTGGACAGTTGTCTCATCTATCTAGGACACCAAGAGACCCTTTCTTAAAAAAAAAAAAAAAAAAAAAAAAGTAGGTAGACATAGACAATGTCCAAGGAATGAGACACTTAAGATTGTCCTCTTACACATGCATGCATGCGCAGGAGTATGCATGCATGCACGCACACACAAATGTTTTTTAGCTTTCTTTCTAATGACAATGTGTTGTCTATTTTTGAAAATATTCTGTGGCAAACTGAAATGACATTACATTTTCTCTTTACTGTAGCATACTATGCTATGGAATATTTAACTAACTATGCAAAGATTTTTTTTATTTGTTTATGCTGCAGAATAGTACTTTTACTATGTAAATGTGTGCTACATTTGTTTATGCTGCATTTGTTTAATGATGTAAGGATGTGTGTTTAATTATGTGAAGATGCATTGCATTTGTTTCACCTTGCCTGCCTAAGGCACCTGATTGGTCTAATAAAGAGCCTGGTACAATACTTTATCAGCCTTGCTATTTTATGATTCAAATTCTCCAAATCTTACTATTTATGCCTTTGATATGCCATGAACTAAAAAAAAAAAAATTGTCTTTCATTACTGCTTATATTTAAAGCACTCCATAACTCAATCTCTTTCTCCCTCAATTTCTATAGTTTACACACTGCATATTTTCATGCTCCATCTTTTCCCACAATTTACTTCTTTTTACATTTATTTATTTATTGGTGGTGTATGTGCATGTATGCCATGGCACATGTGCAGTGGCTACAGGAACACTTGGGCAGCTGGTCCTCTTCTTCCCCCGTCTGAGTGCAGGTCATCATGTCTGCTGGGCAGTTGGTCCTCTTCCTCCCCCATCTGAGTGCAGGTCATCATGTCTGCTGGGCAGTTGGTCCTCTTCTTCCCCCATCTGAGTGCAGGTCATCATGGTTGCTGGGCAGGTGGTCCTCTTCTTCCCCCATCTGAGTGCAGGTCATCATGTCTGCTGGGCAGCTGGTCCTCTTCTTCCCCCGTTGGAGTGCAGGTCATCATGGTTGCTGGCAAGTGTTTTTACCCACTGAAACAACAGCCCACATGTTCCATCTTTTAAAAATAAAGATTTGGGGCTAGAGAAGGTTGGTTGACTCAGTGATTAAGAGTACTATTATTATTCCAGAGGACCTGTGTGTGGTTCCTTCCCAGCATCCATATGGTGGCTCTCAACTATCCCATCAGAGGTAATCTGATGCCTTCTTCTGACATCCAGAGATACCAGGCATTAACTGTGCGCAGACATATATGCAGGTGAAATACTCAAACATATCTAAACGACATATAAATCACTAAAAGTGAAGAGGGTGTGCTTGCAGGTATACTAATGTGGGACTGTGACACTCCACGGGGAGGCGGTAGTGAGAGGAACACTCCAACTCCCAAGTCTAACACCAGCCTGATGACATTTTGAGAACCTGTTTCCACAGGAAACAGAATGTAAAAGACTCAAACATAAAGATAAGCACTAGTAGTTCTCTGTATTACAAACTACATGCCTGATTATTAAAAAGTGCTTCTCTATCTCATCTCATGTTTAATGCTTTTAATTCAGCTTTTTCTAACAATTCTAATAACTTTTTTGTTTTTATTTGCTTAGTGTTGTATTTTAACTATGAATTTAACTTTCAAATACCTCAGCAATTTTGCTCTAGAGTTTTTCTATTATAAACACCAAGCGTATAGCTGCATTTTAGTGTTTAATTTAATTTTGAATCTTGGCTAATAGCTAAGCTAAGCTTGAGTATTTCACCTGCATATATGTCTGCGCACAGTTAATGCTTGTAGACATTGATATTTTTAACGAGCACATTCAGTCTGGTTTTTATGTTTTCTTTAATTTTTCCCTTTCACATTTTTCACCTTTTTTTCCTTCTGTGATATAATCAATTCAAGGATTAAGCAAATATTTATAGAGAACCTACTGCTTGATAGCATGCTTAGAGAATATAATGGTAAACAAAGCATTAGCAACATGCACACAATGGTGCTGCTCATTTCTCCATCTCATCTCAACACTCTAAGAGACTCAGGGTAGAGTAGAGGGGAACAAAGATTTTGTATAAAATATGACATACTGAAATTGAAATATGCCGGATGTGATGAAAAGGACAGAAAAGGAAAACAGGTGTGAATCCAGAAGGCCAATGGGACAGAAGCACTCACTGTCACCTGAACTTGATGTGGAAAACCACGCAGGAGTGCTGTCTATGGACCGTTTACCATGGCTGGTCCATTAATGTCTTGTTCTTTCCTGTTCGGTGTAGGAATTAAGCTATAAATTCTGGATAGAGTAGGAACCTTATAACCCCTATGCTCTGGTGGTGTGAGGATTTTGCTGCCTCTCAAGAGCAACATTAATGCTCGTGGTCCTCATTTTTTACCATTTTTAATGGGATCTTTTAAAATGAAAAATTTGGGACATATCTATATTTATTAACGCTTTGGGTGAGACCAAGGGTTTCTATAGATTTTTCCTGTGTCATGAAGATAACTTTTTAATTAAAATTTACAATTTTTTTTTTTTTTGGTTTTTGGAGACAGGGTTTCTCTGTGTAGCTTTGCGCCTTTCCTGGAACTCGCTCTGTAGTCCAGGGCGGCCTCACACTCACAGAGATCCTCCTGCCTGTGCCTCCCGAAAAATTTACAATTCTTTAAAAAAAACTACTAACAGTAACAACAATAAGAGACCTGGAGAGATGGTGCAGTCAGTAAAGTGCCTGCCAGGTGAGCATGAGGACCTGAATTTGATCCCCAGAACCCACTGTAAAAAGCCTGGGGTAGAGGTGCACACCAGCAACCCGGCACCTGGAAGGCGGACAGGACCCCTGGCACTTGTTGGCCAGCTAGCCAAATCAGCTGGTTCAGTGAGATCCTTGAAAAACCAGGGTGGAGAGTGATAGAGGAAGGCACTCAAAGTGAACTGCTGGCTTCTTGCACACACTCAAGACAGTAACAACAGGAATAAAGGAGCACTGTGTACACATGCAAGAGGGTTGCCTTAACTACATCTACCTAATTGTATCTACCTAGCATCACCCTAAGCTTTTTTTGGGATCTCCTCAACTAAAATCAAGGGTTAATCCTCACAAAATGAGGTAAACACTGTTCACTAGGATTTATTCAATTTATCCCTCCTTAGCTTTTAACTTTTAGATAAATTTTGTTCTTTTGAGGGTTTTACATCTTTTAGCTCTTGTTCACCACCCATAAAAATACACCCTTCTGCCAGGCGGTGGTGGCGCACGCCTTTAATCCTAGCACTGGGGAGGCAGAGCCAGGCAGATCTCTGTGAGTTTGAGGTCAGCCTGGGCTATAGAGCGAGATCCAGGACAGGCACCAAAATGACATGGAGAAGCCCTGTCTCGAAAAACAAAAAACAAGAAACAAAAAACAAAACAAAAAAACAAACCCACACTGTTCTACCTATAAAAACAAAAATAATAGCATTGTTTTTACAAGACACATGACAGATTTGAAAGGTGCTTATTTCTCATATTATAAATGTTATTATCATCTAGAAATAGTTCATGGTCCACTTGACAACTTGAAAAGAACATGGCCTGTAGAAATCAATTTCACGATCAAATACAGGACATGGGCAGTTTTATAAGACAGCACTGATTCAAAGACAGTGGACACATAACAATCAAACAATTCCACTATCCTAAAATTCTACTAATTTTTAAAAATGAATTCAGCTGGGTGTGGTGGTAAATGCTTTTAATACCAGTACTTGGAAGGAAGAGACAGGTGGATTTGTGTAAGTTTGAGGGTAGCCTGGTCTACACAGTAAGTTCCAGGACAGTCAGAGCTATGTAGGGAGACCTTGTCTCAAAAGCTGAAATACGATATATAAATAAACAAACAAATAAATCCAACTCGGAAAAGTAAAAATAAGATGAATTTTTGAGAACTAGAAATTCTTATAGATTAAAATATTACTTGTCAGTGTTTTGACACAAAACAAGTCAAGGATTTATGTAAAACTACCTTAGACTCAGCCATCAAAAGAAGAAAGGAAACCAGCAGAAAATGTTCCAAAGAGCTTAAGGAGAACTTTGGCCATAGGTGACAGTTAATTTCAGAGTGACGTATGAAATTGTAGCAGTATTCATGCAAATATCTAAGGCTCTAACAAGCACAAGACACTAGGCTGCAGCTAGTTACGGTAGCACACATTTGTCAACAATGCACTCAAGGTGATAAGACAGGAGGACCCCATATTTGAGGTTAGTCTAGACTACACCCAGAGTCTGACGCAAGCCTGGACTACACAGTGAGACTCTATCTTACAAATTAAAAATATGTGATAGTTTTTGGAGACACAATGGCAAATCAAGTACAATCTCTGGTCACTACAGAACTTATTCTTTGGTGTTTTGTAAGACTAGAAAGTGAAATCACTATCGATATGTTATTGCCTGTTTCCCAAACCTCAAATCCTGACGTCTACCACTACCACTCTACAGAGGCATGAGTGAGTTGATGCTATAGTTTGTATTTGCAAGAAAAGAGGCAGGGACTGAGAAACAGGAGGGGAAAAGGTAGATCTACATCTGGCAAAGGATGTGAATCCCCTGTGTCATCTTCCTCTCTATAAAATGCTCAAGCATTTGAAGAGAGGCTGGACCGACTCAGTTCTTTTCTGGAGCTTTGAGTGCCTGCCTGCTGCTCCCTCAGAACTAGGCTAATCTACAACGATACACCAGGGTGTTGTTTTATTTTTCTACCATAGACCAATATTGAGGATAAATGAAGATTAAAACTATAAAGCGCAATCTTTGTTGTGTTTCTTTCTCAAAAATAAACTAAATTTTTAGAGGGGAAACCATGCTCTCTACAAAGCTAGTTTCCCTTTCTACCCTATTGCCAGATCTCCCTCACTTCTCAAATCCATCCAGAGGTGATCATTACCGTATGTTTGCTGTGGTAAATTACACCAGTGTATACTTCATTCTGCAACTCCCTTTTTCTTGCATTAATAGCCTTCTCCACTTGCTAAGCACTGAAGGGCAATGGGGCAGAGTGAATCCTGGAGTCTCAGTTCTGAATCTCAACTCCCTGTCTGCCAGCTGTAAGAATGTTAAGGTGTGTTAGTGTCGTTTTGATACGGCTTCAGAATGTCAGCAGAAGCTGATGGTCACGCCAGCACTTGAGAAGTACAGGCTGGAGGATCAAAACTGCAGAGTCATCTTCAACTGCATAGAAAATGAGGCCAACTAGGCCTGACGGCACACACCTTTGATCTCAGCACTCATGACGGAGAGGTAGGCAGATAAATGTGAGTTACACCAGCCCGGCCAACACAGAGCTCAGCCAGGGCTACACGAGACCTTGTCTCAAAAAATTTTTTAATTAAAAAAGAAAAAAAAGGTTAAGGTCTGTATGAATATATGAGATACATGAGACCAAACAAAAGATAGTGTATCCCAAGGTTCCTGTGTTAGAAACTCAGTCCACAATGTCGTCACCTTAGGAGGGGTTAGAAACACTAAGTGGGGCAGAGTGAAAGATGATTAGGTCATCTGAGCCACCACCCTCTACAGAGATTAATGTTGGTCACTCAGGGAGACTTCGTTCTCGAACGAATGAGTGTTAGTAACTGGGAAATTAACTCAGTAAATTATTTACTACACAAACATGAGGCTCTGAGTTCAAACCCTGACACTGACATAAAAAGCCTAGCGTGGTATTTACACTTGCAATCCCAGCACTGAAGAGACAGGCAGATCCTATGGCTCACTGGCCAGCTAGCCTAGTCTAACCAGCAAACCCCCATGTCCTAATAAGACCTGTCTCCTCAAAGAAACGAAGTAGACAGCTCCTGTGAAAAACATCAGCGAGTAATGTCAGACCTCCAAACTCCCACAAGTACCTGCACATACGTGAACACACACACACACACACACACACACACACACACACACACACACACACTGAGAGAGGTGGGTTTAAAAAGCGACCAAGGCCAGTCAAGGCCAGTCTTTCCTACCCTGACTTTTGATCTTGCCACATAATGGCTTCTGTTCATGTCCCTACCATTACTGCGCTACCTGACATGAAGCCCTCACCAAAAGAACAGATGAGGCCACCTGATCACATACATTCAACCTCCAAACCCCCTGTGAACTAAACAAAGCTCCTTTAAAATAACACCCAAGCAGCTCAGGTGGGAGCACCGTAGCATGTTTCAGGCGAGCCTGGACTACCATGATGCTGCACAAGCACCTGGCCCCAGCAGCCACGGGCTAACCACTCAGAAACCAGGAATCCAAACGACTCCTTCAGCTGTTCTCTCAGCAATGCTCCAAAGGAGAGACAGTAATGCAGAGCAGAGCGGGCCTCTCACCTGCAGTGGCAGGCAAACCCACCACCTACTAAGGACCACATGCAGGGCTGCTCGCAGTTGGCCACTGCGTTTCATTTTGCTTTATGATGTCCTTGTTTTCTCTTCTGGGGGAGCAAAATCACTTATTCTGAATGGTTCCTTCTTGTTTTGACTTGTTAAAGTAGACTTACCATATCTCAAAATAACATATTCTTTGTTATATGCCCCTTTTTAACAATGTCTGGGGTGGGGGGCTGGGGAGATAGTTCAATTGGTAAAGTGCTAGCCATGGAGACCTGAGTTTGGATTCTGTGGGAGGCCTTTCCATTTCTCTGTGGGATGCCCGCTCCCATTTTTTCTCCAGGGTACTTTTGAGAAAGGAAGAGTGAGAAATATTTATTTAGACAGAAAGATAGAGGGGAGAGAAACAGATAGAAACACAAAATAGCCTCGAGAGGGCCTGGATCATTATCCACCGGCCCCCTTCTGTCTCTTCAAAAGGGCTTTTTATAGGAATGCCAAGGAGTAAAGCAAAAGACCTCCTCCTAGCACAACCAAGTGCAGACCCTTCCAATCACCTGGTGACCACACACATGGCCAAGCAATCATCTAATGCAGCTCTGCTGGGTAAAGCAAGTTCAGATCTCACTAGGAAACCTCTGTGGGCCTCCACAGGATTCCAAAGGTTGGGCATATCCAAGTGCAACTGTCACCCCAGAGTTAGAGCCTGGGGAGACAGGCAGTTCACAGCCAGCCAGCCTCACAGAATCAGTGAACTTCCAGATCAGTAAGAAACTCTCCAAAGCTGAGGTGAAGAGTGATCAAAGCAGCTTCCCCATGTTAACCTCTGGCACGTGTATACACATGCCTGCACACATACACACACAGTGTTTAAACCCAGTATTCAGGAAGATAAACCAGGAGGATGAGGGTCAGCCAGGGCTACAGGCACTTGCCATAGCAGCCTGAAATCTAGTAAGATACTGTTTCAAACTAAACTAAGAAAGCCAGGCAGTGGTGGCACACCCCTTTAATCCCAGCACTCGGGAGGCAGAGGCAGGCAGATCTCTGAGTTTGAGGACAGCCTGTTCCATGAAGCAAGTCCCAGGACAGTCAGGGCAACACAGAAAAAAGAAAGAAAAAAGGAGTTTTTGGTGATTGTTACTGAATTCAACTGGAATCTATTTTTATGTAGTCTGAAGTACAGACCTGGTTTCCCTCCATATGTAAAGATAACTTAATAGTCTATTTTTTTTTCTATTCTCATTAGCGGGAAATACCATTTCTTTTTTTTTTTTTTTAATTTTTTTTAAAGATTTATTTATTTATTATGTATACAGAAGAGGGTGCCAGATCTCATTACAGATGGTTGTGAGCCACCACGTGGGTGCTGGGAATTGAACTCAGGACCTCTGGAAGAGCAGTCGGGGCTCTTACCTCTAAGCCATCTCTCCAGCCCCGGGAAATACCATTTCTATCATTTGTCAACTTCTTAATATTAATGAAACCATTTCTGGCCTCTATTCTCATTTTTTTCTCTATAAATATTAACTATTTCAAATATTGTAATTATTTTAATTGGGGCATAGCTTACATAAAGTACATACTGTACAGCTTGATTTTTAAACACACACACACACCCTATATGACTTACTTTAGACCAGGATATTGACATTTCTCATACACCATAACATTCCCTGGTGATCTTTCCTCACCAGTACCATGTTTCCAGGGGTTGGGGATTTAGCTCAGTGGTAGAGCGCTTGCCTAGCAAGCGCAAAGCCCTGGGTTCGGTCCTCAGCTCAGGAAAAAAAAAAAAAAAAAAAAAAAAGTACCATATTTCCAAGATAAGAATTGTTAGAAAATCTTATCATTCATACCATCCATGAACTTCCTATAAATGAAATTGGGTAATTTATGCTTTTATTCAACATTGTCTAAAACATTCATCATTTGTTGCATTATTTATTTTTATTGCTCTGTAGCAGTTCAGCTTAAAAGCCACAATTTTGGTTTTGAGACACCATCTCCAGTATTCCCGAGAATATTCTTGCACCCCCTAAGGTGCTGGGACTATAGTGGACCACCAGGTTCGGCTTAACACCGAGTCCCACCTTGTTTCCAGAACTGTCATGATCATTTTTGTGCCATACGTTTTTCACATAAAAGTCATTTTACGAACGGCACTAGAAAAAAAAACCCATATGATTACTATCTAAAGCTACATATACATAATTCAGAAGTAATTTCAGTAAAATTGTTCTCATATAAACCTTAAATAAAGTTCCTATCTATAGAAATGATATATTCTTTTATTCCTGTCTAATTTTACATTCTTCAATGAAATTTGGGGAGCTTGATAAAACTTTCTATAATGAAGATAGTTCTATTTTCTAGATGGATGTTGCTGGTTTAAATGTGGGCCTTCTATCTAGGAGCAATGAATTCTCTTATTGATATAAATAACTGTTCATTTCTTTGAAAATTTTAAGAGCAGTGGTTCTCACCTTCCTAACGCTGCAACCCTTTAATATGCAGTTCCTCATGTTGTCGTGACTCCCAACCGTAACATTATTTTCACTGCTACTTCATAACTGCAATTTTGCTACTGTTACGAATCATACTGTAAATAAATCTGTGTTCTCCGATGGTCTGAGGTGACTATCAAAGGGTCATTTAACCCCCAAAAGGGTTGAAACCCCACAGGTTGAGCCCACTGCTCTGGAGTGCCAGCGAGACTGCCCAGGGCGAAGGTTTGGCACCCGTGCCCAAGTGAGAGAGGGCTTCCCTCCCCTCAACTGTGCTCAGACCTTCCCGTTCCTCCACTACACGTTTGTTAGACGTCCCACTCTAGCAGGAGCGAGTTTAGGTTCCACTAGAACTTATGATGCCTGTTCTTTGACTCTGAAAAGCACTCTTTACTGATTAAAAAAGGGTCACTTCTTTAGTTTGTAACGATTATCTTTTTAAACTTTGAAATACATATTCACTTTCCTGTATCACCAATTTTATGTCCCCTCAGGAAAATGTACTATGAGGTGACAATGGGCTCCTGCAGGGAACTGTAGTCTAGTCACAGTATTAATAGCTAGGGTCACACTGCCCAACCAGTTCTCTGAAGTAACTTGTATATATTAACATCTGATATGAAAGAGTATTCAATCTTTATAATATGCTTTTGCTAAACTTAGAATTTTTGTTTTCTTAAAAGTTACATAAGTAATTTTCAAATGTTAAACAATCCTTACATTCTTATTACATTTAAAAATTTCATGTCTGTCCACAAGTGAGTTTGGACATAATGCATTTCCCTTTGTGTGCTCTTTTTAGCCTAGGTTTCAGGGTAACATTCGTCTTATTAAGCAAAGGCTGCTTCCCTCTGTTCTCTGGATCAGTCTGTACAAAACTGGGTTTTGTTCTTTAAAGGTATCTGAAATTATGCTTACTGACCCATTGTCTTCCCATGTCCTCCTCCAGGGTCCAGCCTGGATCCCATATCTGGTGCTTAGTCCAACTACCCCTTGTCTGCACCACAGCCAAGCAACATCCCACAGGTCCCTTCTGCTCAGCTTCCAACCACCCCACTTGGAACCAGACTTCCTACACTTTCCTCCAAGGTCTAACCAGGTAAGTTCTCCTGACCTCCCGGCCCACTACTTTTAAGCAACCCATCAGATCTAGACTGGGTCCCACAAGCACTGCACCAGTCTAGTCTAGTCCAGACTTCTTTGCCTACACCAAAAAGAAATTCTAGGCTTAGGGCAGGATCCTCCCTAACTATCCCCCAAACCACAGGACTCTCCCACACCACATCCAACCTTTCTACCCAGGCAGATCTACCCCATACCCAAGGCATGGACCAGGAAGCACAGGCTGTATCATATCCTGTACCCCAGCCCAGTTCCCTCAGTCTACCTGACTTCATTCCACCCAAGCCATCTCCAGCTCCAGACCCAGCCTGTCTGCACATCCTCTCTCGGTCCCAACCTGCTCTGTCCATATCACACTCAGGTAAGTCCACATGCCCAGATCTAACTGCAAAATCACCAACAATATAAAAGATCAAGATAGGATCTTCTCTCCAAACCTACCCGTCCTATAGAAATAGCTGCCAATGAGAATTACCTAGATGAACTCCAGGACATAGTACAGACACCAGTATCAAAACCACGCTTTCTGGGCCAGGCATGGTGGCACATGCCTTTAATTGCAGCATTCAGGAGGCAGACAGGTCTCTGTGACTTTGAGACCAGTCTGGTCTACACAGCAAATTCCAGGCCAGTCAGAGTTACACAGTGAGATTCTGTTTAAAACAAACAAAAACAACAACCAAAACAAACAAAAACCTATTAATGCCTGGGTAAACCCAGCCCACTCCCTATGAGGTACTACTTTCCTAAACCAATGTAATTGCATTCTAACTGCATTCTAAACACTAATCCTTATCCCTGCAGAGAAGTGTAGCCCTCACCTCATCCTCATCAAAGCAGCTTCTCTGTGCACAAGATGAAGAGCATTACAGAAAGCCACAGTGATCAAACGCCGAGAGTGACTGACAGTGGGTGAGTGGAGCACTGAGCCCCAATGACAAGTCTCCAACATATAGCTAAGGCTCATGGATCATAACGGAAAGTGGGGCAAAGAGGTTCTAGAGCCAAAGAACCAGAATGCCTGCTGAAAACAGCATCTTCTATGACACGGAAGCTGTACCCATAATATATATATATATAAACAATATAGTGACCTAAACAAGACCTGAAAAATGATACCACCAGCTGACACTCCAACGTGGATGGGGAAATCTCCCGAGGCCTGACCCCCATATAAAGAGCTATAAGCAATTGATGGCTGCTGAAAGAGGGAAGTTTAGCACTCTCCACTGATAAGCCTCCTAACATGTGACTTCATCCCAAGTGGTCATCCCTAAACACATGTGCATATGAGCAATAATAAAGAGACTCAGCAAGGTTGAATTTATAAATGTGTGCGTGTGTGCCTGTGCATGTGTGGGTATGAACAATAATTAGAGACTAGAAGGCCATGAATTTCAGGGGAGTTGGGAGGACACGGAGAAACTGGAGAGAGGAAAGGGAGGACGGAAATGGTATAAACACAGTGCCCTGTCATCTACTAGTTAACCTATCAACAGCAATCCTACTAGGGAACCTCCTTCTGGTTTCCTTTAAAGATAAGAGCTTCAGAGCCCACCAGAATAACATGTGACCAGGGTAAAGCCAACAAGGCACACACACTCCTTCTCAGGAGGCCCATGCCCATGTTTGCACTGTGTCTCACTTTCTTCCTCAGCACCCCTCTCTATTAACGTTTGTAAAACGTATGTTTGAAATGTATAATAAATTCCAACTCTGCTTTGCTAACAACAACAGCCCCATTCTTTCCAGTACTACTTCACACAAACTAGCTCTCACACATTATTGGTAGGGAGCAAAATGGAGTTGCTGCTTTGGAAAACAGGTAAGCAGCTCCACAAAAGGTTAAAGCTGGAGCTCTTAACGCAGCCTAGAAATTCCGTTCCATGTAAACATTCAAAAGCTAACATACAAGGTCTGAGATGTCACTCCCTGATAGAGTGCTTACTTAGCAAACACAAGGTCCTAGGTTTGATCTCCAGTAACACAAACAGAATAAAACCCCAAAGCCAGGTGTGGTAACACATGCCTGGGGTTTCAGTGCTAAGGAGGTGGGGGCAGGAGGGTAAGGAGTTGCAGACCAGTCTGGGCAACATGAGACTGACTGACTCTCTCTCTCTCTCTCTCTCTCTCTCTCTCTCTCTCTCTACCACACACACACACACACACACACACACACACGCACACGCACACGCACACGCACACGCGCGCGTGCGCGCGCGCGCGCACACACACACACATTACATAACCCCCTCAAACAAAACTGCATACAATGTTCCTAGCACGACTATTTACAATAGGCATGAAGTAAAAACAACCCAAGTATCTGTCAACTGATGAATAAACAATATATGGTGCTATCCACATATAACTGATAGTATTATTTGGTGGGGGGAAAAAGTAACCAAAATGGCTGGGTATAAGCTTGAGTCCATGATTCAAAAGGCTGAGGCAGGATGGCTGCAGGCTCCAGGCTAGCCCACTAAAACACAGCAAGACCTTTCCCCGCAACAAGAAAGAGGAGTCATGTGTACTGACATGTACAACATAGATGGCCCATATGTTAGGAACAGCCAACAAGTAGTGTGACTGCACGAACTGTCTAGACAAGGCGAGCCATCTACAAACAGAAAGCAGACTGGCCTTCTGGCTGTGTGGCTTATGGAAATGACATCATGACAAAATGGCTTAAAGACACTAAAACCCACGGGGTTGACCAGTTGAACTTGTCAAACAGTGTCGTATGTGAAAGGTATCTTGTTTTTAAACCTTTCTCTTGGGGAAATGCACGACAGCTTCTACTGATTGAAAGGTTTTCAATTTCTTTGTCTTTTTCAATGTAAAGTCTACTTTGTAAAGACTTGTCCTTCAATATGAATTCACCTTCAATTTAAAATGTATGCGCAGTCTGGGTGTAGTGGCCCATGTCTACAAAGGAAGCACTCAGAATTACAGGGATGGGTTACCATGCCCAGCAAGACCTTCATTTCTGCTTGTTTGTTATTGTTGTTTGAGACAGGGTCAACCCAGGATAGCTGCAAACTTCCCATTCAGGGAAGGGTGACCTTCTACCTCCGAAGAGACTGCAGGGGTTGCCACCACTTGCAGCTAAGACCCTTTCTTATGTACCTCTTGCCAACCATGGCATGGCACTGCTGTGTTTGAGTGGGTACAGCCTACCCATCTGTAATCCTTACAGAGTTAAGAATTGGGGGCCTTCCACATAGAGAGTAGGCTCTGGAGAGCAGGAAAGGAAATGCAAATTCAAGTCATTCAGGAACTTTTATGCAAATTCAAGAAACTTACGTCAAAGTGCGCACATGACTGTTTGACTAGAGACAGATGAATGTAACTCCATGTGTACTGCTGGAAGTGAAAGCTGAGAGAACCCTGAATCTGTGAGAGCAGGAGCGACAGGAAGCACCTGCCTGTTCTTGTCCTGGCCTTTCTCCCTTCATCAACTTTAAAGGCCTAGGCTCCCATGGGCTGTGGCAAACCCCCCACTGAAATGCTATTTCTTAGTTGATTTCTGCCATCCCCAGGCACTTACTTTCCTGTTTTCTAACCATCTTGTAATATGGTGACTCTTCTCTTCCCTAGGACTTACTGAATAAACACAAAACGAGAAACAAAGAAACTAACAACCTCGGCACTCAGAGGGCTCCAGCGGAAAGACAGTTGCAAATCTGAGGGGCCAGCCTCGGATATACAACAAGTTCCATACCAGCGTCTGGGCTATGGAGGAGACCCAGTCTCTAAAAACCAAATAAATAACGATACACAGGTATGAAAATGCAAAAATAAAACTCATTGCTTTGAATGTTGATCTTCAAAACAATCAAAAAAAATTAAGGGCTTCAGAGATGGCTCAGTTGTTAAGAGCACTGACTACTTTTTCAGAGAACTTGGGTCCAATTCCCCGCACACACACAGCAACTGACAAGCATCTGTAACCAGTTCTGTGGGATCCTATGAACTCTTCTGGCCTACAAAGGCACTTCCACACATGTCGAATAAACATGCATGCAGGCATGCATGGGAAATATCTATACACACAATTTTTTTTCCCCCGAGACAGGGTTTCTCTGTGTAGCTTTGCACCTTTCCTGGAACTCACTCTGTAGTCCAGGCTGGCCTCGAACTCACAGAGATCCGCCTGCCTCTGCCTCCCGGGTGCTGGCATTAAAGGTGTGCGCCACCACCACCCGGCGCATACACACAAAATTAAAAAAATAAAAAAAGCCAGGTGTGTGGCAGGTAGAGTTCTGTGAGCCTGAGACTAGCCTGGTCCACATGGTGAAAAAAAAAATAGATTAAAATTAAATAAAAATGTATATACATGTAATTTAGTAGCAATTTCTTATACATAAAGCCCGTTACACGTGTAGTGATATTCTTTTTAAATCTTACTAGTAGTGTCTTATCGGTGTTTCTTGACTATTTCCAGAATCTGATGGATCATGAGGCTATTTTTATTCTTGCTGATAATCCCCTACTTCATCAAACTATTCTCCTATTACTTCCTCTCCTTCCTTTTTATTGTATGAGTTTTTTTGGGTTTTTTTAGTTGAATAGCTATCTTGTTTATTTTCAATATTTTAATTCATGTATTTACAGGTATAACTTTACCTCCAAATACTATTTTTCTTGCGGTCTTCAAGTTTTGATATGGATCTGGTATATCATTTCACAAGTATTTTATATTTTCTACATTTTTTTCTTTTTTCACTCTATGTTGCCCATGCTGGTCTAAAAATCTTGAGATTCACACTATCATCCTGACTCAACTTCCCACACTATTCTTTTTACTTCTTGAAATTGTCAGCAAATTTTCAATACTGCCTTTCCATCGTTTCCACTCTTTCTTCATAGAGTCCATGAGGTACGAGTTGGAGTGTCTCTTCCCTCCACAGTACCTTAGCTTTCCTTTGGCACATTTTACCTCTACCTCCCCGTGCTGTTTGGAGAGCTGAAATGTACAACTTCTCTCTTCATCTGTGTCTAACTTGCTTATTTATGTAGGTATTTTATACTCCTGTCATCAGTCTCGAGATTCCAATTCTTTACATGCTGATTGTATTAATTGTTTCTTACATAACGTATGCTGCAATATTAACTTTAAAAAAAAGTGAGTTGGTATATTTTAATAAATGCTGAAGTAAAAACATCCTTTGAAAAGGTCTCCATTATAATGCTCTTCTTAACAGCAACAAAAGTGTCACTTGTTAAGCGGCTCCCTGACTTTCCAGCCACATGTCTCACTGTGTGTGCCTGCATCAAGGCATGCAGAGAATATGTTCTATTATCCCATTTCAAGATTAGAGAAGCGGGGCCTGGAGAGATGGCTCAGAGGTTAAGAGCACCGACTGCTCTTCCAGAGGTCCTGAGTTCAATTCCCAGCACCCACATGGTGGCTCACAACCATCTGTAATGAGATCTGGCACCCTCTTCTGTAAATATAATAAATAAATAAATCTTTAAAAAAAAAAAAAAAGATTAGAGAAGCTTGTAGCATAAGATTCTTATTAAAATATTTTCTTCTCAAGTTTCTTTTTAAATTCAAAGCCAGACACGTGTTGAAAGTAAAGTGAACTTCCCACTGTTTAAATCGGGATTCAAATTAACACCTGTTCTTTCTCTGCTCTTCCTGCCCCTCCCTGGCCCTTCCATATATCCTACCCAGTATCTGCTTTTTTTCTGAACCTATCCCTTGAACTTAAAATGCCTCACATTCAAGTATTTTGACATGTCTTATAAGAAAGACGCTGTCGGTATAATCACTATGCTTTTACCATGTCACACTGAGATTCAACAGGATTTTACACAGATGTGTTGCAGCAAATTCAAAATCATAATCAGGTCATCTGACTAACTGTTCTTCATCTTGTCTCGTCTAATAATTGAATCTGAACTGGTTCTCTCATGATCATTTAAAGGAGACACTCAAATCTGCCAAAGAACATTTCATCCTTTAGTGTCCTCAAAATGAAATTTCATTTACTTTTTTTTTTAAACTTATTTATTATGTATATGGTGTTCTGTCTGCATGCCAGAAGGCGGCACTAGATCTTATTACAGATGGTTGTGAGCCACCATGTGGTTGCTGAGTTGAACTCAGGACCTCTGGAAGAACAGCCAGTGCTCTTAACCTCTGAGCCATCTCTCCAGCCCTCATTTACTTCTTAATTGAACTGGTATTCTTTTTTGTTTGTTTGTTTGTTTGTTTGTTTGTTTTTTTGTTTTTGGAGACAGGGTTTCTCTGTGTAGCTTTGCGCCTTTTCCTGGAACTCGCTTTGGAGACCAGGCTGGCCTCGAACTCACAGAGATCCGCCTGGCTCTGCCTCCCGAGTGCTGGGATTAAAGGCATGCGCCACCACCGCCCGGCAAACTGGTATTCTTAAAAAGTAAGCATTTCAGCAAATCAAGCAATATTCCTCTAAGACATGTAAACCTCAGAAATGAAGTATACTGCCTCTGTAACTTAGTTCAGTCTTACAGTGAAAGTATTATAATAAATATTCTCAAAATTACACATTCTGTTTTTCTTATTTTGAGACAGGATCTCATTGTATAGCCCTAGCTAGCCTGGAAATTGCCATGTAGACCAGGCTGGCCTCAAACTCAAAGATCCACCTGCCTCTTCCTCCACAGTGCTGGGGTTAAAGGTGTGCCACCATGCCTGGCCCCTTTCCCCCTCTCTTTTGTAGCGTAACTGTTTTGAGGGAGGGGACAAAGTGTGACGGGTCCTTCTTAGCAGCATCTTTCCTCTTGGCTGCCAGCAGTTCCTGAGTTCCTCCTGTTTCCTCAGGGCACCAGTGTGCATGTCCATCCGACTTGTGTGCTCACGTATCCTTGGACATCTTTAGTAGCTCCTTGGTGCGCACCTCATAGAGGCTGCTCATATTCCGGAACCATGGCCCACACGAATTTAGTCTGTTTGATGAGGTGTCTATCATGCCATCTGGGCCTCAACTTGCTAAAGTTCGTCATCACCTTTGTGGTCTTGTTGAGACCCAGCCATGAAGTAGTGCAGAATCATGGCCTACTGCTATTCAATGATGCCATGACAGGAAGCCACATTCATTCATTCATTCACTCATTCATTCATTCATTCACTCATTCATCCTTCCTTCCTTCCTTTCTTTCTGTGTGTGTGTGTTTTGGTTTTTGAGATAGGGTTTCTCTGTGTAACAGTCCTAGCTGTCTTGGAACTCGCTTTGTAGACCAGGCTGGCCTTAAACTCAGAGATCCACCTGCCTCTGCCTCCCAAGTGCTAGGATTAAAGGTGTGTGCCACCACTGCCCGGCCCACATTCTCTTTTTTAATGTGCCATAGAAGTTAATATTATACTGGATAGAATTTCAGTGTACCAGTTTTTAAAGGGGAAAAAAAAAGTGTTTTCCAGAGAAAGATATATTTCACACAGGACTTATATGGCCAATAAACAAACGTTTCATACACAAAAAAAACTGGTAAATACATTCATACACTGTGGCTGTACCCAGCAGGACTGCATAAGAGGTTGATTAGACCACGGGCCTGGTGCCAGGTGACTGTAACTAGCAAGGGGGAGGTCTTTTGCTCCACCCCTTGGCATTGTTATAAACAGACCTTTGGAATAAAGTTCTGAGCCGGTGGATAAGGATCCAGGCCCACTCGAGGATATCCTGCATTTTCTCTCCACTCTCTATTTCTAACTATGTTTCTTATCCTTCAACCCTCAAGAGCTCCTGGGGTAAATAAGTGTGGGGGCTGGTCCGCCACAATACATTTATGTAGAAAACTCGTTTTTGCAGTGGGTATTTCTGTATTAATTACTGATTTTAGGAATCACATGAGATGATGGTAAAATCTTACCCTTGATCTCAAAAAGCATTCAACAAAGCTGTAAATACTTAAAAAGGTGTTGCATGTGGCAGCCCAGCTGTAATCCTAGCATTTAGGAAGCGGAAGCAGGAATTTTGTGGTTTCAAGGTCAGCTCAGGCTACACAGACACATAATAGTTAACAGCCAAGAGTTAACATGTGATAAGGGCTAAACAGTGTGATACAGGTAACTGCAACCACAGAAATGATTCAGCTCAATCTACAGTCTAACATCAGCTATTGATTGGAGTGTCTACTACATGCTCCTGGTCCTTCACTAAACACATTCCAAGAATTAAAGACAGTATCACCAAATTTCCACACTGCCACAGAGAAAACACAGGTAAACTAGATGCTATCAGGGACTGGGGGGAGAGCTCAGCTGATAAAGTGCTTGCCACGAAAGCATGAGGCCTGGAGTTCGATACCTGACACCCACACAAAAAGCCAGGCAGAAAGGCTCACACTTGTCAGCCTACTACTGGGAAGACAGACCGAAAGATCCCTGAGGCATGCTGGTCATCCTAACCTAATCAATGTGCCCCAAGACCCAATGAGAGAGCAGGTCTCTAAATGTCAAGGTATATTAACTGTTGAGGAATGACTGACAGAGAAGGCCCGCATGTGCGACAGACAAGTGTGAAGACGCTGGCCAATAAAGACTGGTAAGGGGCGAAGCGTTTCAGCTTTCAAGTACAGAAGGAAAAATGGGGAAGTCATCCCAAGAGAACTGGAACAGTACTGGCCAAAACCTTCAAACTATCCAAATGAGAGCAATGAGCAAAGTTTCCAATTGAAGAAATTAAGACTACATGAAAAGAATGAAATGGAATTAGGACAGGCCTTTAAATACGCAGAAATAAATGAAAATTTATAAAACAGCTATAGAAGTATATTACTGTGGTGATATATTGTGTATCAACTAAAGCTTGCCTGAGGATCAGAGGACAGAGCCAGCCACTAGATTAAACACAGAGGCCAGGCAGTGGTGGCATACACCTTTAATCCCAGTACTTGGGAGTCACACACCTTTAATCCCAGCACTTGAGATCTCATGCCTTTGCTACCAGTATTTGGGAAGCACACAGGCCATTAATCCCAGCACTAGGAAGGAAGTGAAATGACTGGGTGGAGAAAGGCATATAAGGAGACAGGAACTAGAGCCTTTTCGGTTGAGGACTCAGAGGCTTGCAGTCTGAGAATTTGTGGAGATAGGATCTCGTTTTCTACTCAGCCTGAGGACTCGGTAGTAGTGAGAAGTTTCTCTAGTGGCTTGTTCCTTTGTCTCTCTGATCTTTCAGCATTTACCCCAATATCTGGCTCCGGATTTTTATTATAAGACAATTTAGGAATTCATGCAACATATTACTCAGACTCTAAAAATGCCCTTAGAGAATAGTGCAAAACAAAAGAGACCAAAAATAACTGTAGATGACTTCCCTGGCATGCCTCAGGTTGAAGTATGTGCGTGTGCGTGTGCGTTGCGCTTGTTATCAAGCCATCCTTGTTAAGTTGGCCTAAAGCTGTGTGTGTATGTGTCTCTGTCTGTCTGTAGGTCTGTCTGTGTGTGCGTGCATGCATGCGTATGCGTACGCGCACGCGCGTGCATGCACGCACACACGTGTGTAGACAGACAGAGGTCTTAATTACAGACAAGGACATGAAAATGTAACTGCAGCATTCCCAAGATCGTGCTTCAGATGCACCTTGAATGAAATCAAAAGACTCAATGAAAACTTTGTCATTTAATATGTGCTGGTCAGCCAGGCATGGTGGTACACCTCTGCTATCCTCACACTCCAAAGGTGGAAGCAGAAGGATCAGGAGTTCAAGGTTAGCTTCAGCTACCCAGGAAGTTTGAAGCCAGCCTGGTCTATCCGAGAGTCAGTTTCAACAACAAATAATAAAGTTTAAAAACTTCTTTTTTAAAAGTGCTGGTCAGACTGGAGATGTAGCTCAGTGGTTCAGAGTCTGCTTGGTGTATACAAAGGCAAGAAAGAAAAAAGGGTAAGTGCTAGGTGATTACAACTTAATGTCAGTCATGGGGGCACGAACTTTTAATCTCAGCACCTGAGAGACACAGAGAGGTAGGTATCTGTGAGATCAAAGTCTGCCTAGTCTACACAGTGAGCACCTATCTCAAACAAACAAACAATCTATTCTTACTGTCCAGAAAGACTGTGCCAAAACAATTTGACCAAATTATTTGTGTAAAAGTATACAGTTCAAGTATTTCACTAAAAGCAATACTAAAAATGAATTCATGAAAGAATTTAATATGTAGCTTTCCTATATTACTTTAGATTACACTATTTACCTAAAATATACACTTTTTAGAAAGTTACATAAATAACACTTTGGAACCACTGCCATACTTATGCATATACCTATTAATAGTTTGCCATATTATCCATAATAGCTTTCATAACATACAAAAACAACTTCTTTTCTATTAATCTCTTAAAGAGAAGAAATTTGAGAGACAAAAATCTCAAGTTTGTGAAAACCGGATTACTTACCTGTAACTTGAGCTATCCTATTGGGTCTTTTCCCTCACAGATCCACCCCTTCCTTCTGTCCATCTCGAGGTCCTCGTGAAGCGCATCCACGGGAACTGAGGGCATGCAGCACAGACGCATACATACGGAAGAAAGCTGGGGCGGGCTTAGAGACTAGAGACATGCTGCAGGCACTCACTTACCTTCCCCAGATGGGATTGCAACGGTCCCTTGGTCCTCGAGGCATTCACAAGAGCTTCACAGAATGTGGATCTGTGGAGATTACCCAATAGGAGAACTCCAGTTACTGGTAAGTGATCCAGTTTTTTCTTCTCTAGCAGAATAAGAAGATTATTTAATTTTATTTGAGATTATTAACTCATGTAGAGCTACAGGAGAACAGATGTAAATGTACCACAGAGCTAAACATGTACTCACCAAAGTAAAAACGGATCAAAAACAGTATTTGACTGTTTGGCAAATCATAAATACAAGGAAAATACAAATATTTGAATGATTTCATTTTTAAATGTCCACTATAATGGCAGCTTTATTTTAACAACTCAAAAAAACTAGCTATGAAACTTGCATTTCACTGAACCACCACCATCATTTTGCAATGCTAGCATAACAATAAACAGTTGATGAAAATCTGCTATTTCTTAGGATTATCAGGCCACCATGTTTGCGTTTATACTAAAATTTACACAGCTGTCATGGGTGGATAGCAATCATTAGACTTCAGATTAAAATTACTACTGGTACCTATAAGCAAGCATAAAAGTAGTCATTGAAAAATAACAATTTTTTTACTTTCTTTTTTTGTTGTGTTGTGGTTTTCTTTTTCTTTTTTGGAGGGGGCTTAAATACTTGTACCAACATGTCTATCATTTAAAGAAAAATTCTAATCAAAAGGAAGAAGAAAGTCCTTAGTAGTTAACATGCTTGCCTTACAAATATAAGGATCTGAGTTCAATCTACATAATCCATGTAAAACAGCTGGCTGTCGCTATAGGGTGATGCACACCTTTAATCCCAGCACTTGGAGGCAGTGTCAGGTGGATCTCTGAGTTCGAGACCAGCCTGGTTTATAGTTAGTTCTAGGACACCAGGGATACAGTGGGACCCTGTCTCAACATTTAAAAATCTGCTTGTGGTGGTATGCACTGGAGTCCTGGTGGCAGAGAGGCAGAGACAGATGGACTCTTGAGGTTTGATGGCTAGCTACCCTAGCTTACTTGGAAAGTGCCAGGCCAGTGAGAGACCCTGCCTCAAAAAGACTGGGGTTGGGGATTTAGCTCAGTGCTAAAGTGCTTGCCCTGAGTTAGTCCTCAGTTCCAGGGTGGGAGGGAGGGAGGGAGAAAAAGAGGACACCTAAGGCCATGGACAAACTGCAAACACAAAGCAAAGAGACCCCCAGGCAGAATTTTATCTCATTCGCAAATGTATGCAAGGGTGTCCTGTTGCCTTTAACTGCACACATCCCTTCTGTAACTTGCTTCAGCTGTGAAGGACTCAAGCACTAGATATGGATGCACTTCTGCATTATACTACTGACCATCCATCCCTACCTTCCAAGTCTTTCTAAAATTCCTTTTTGAAACAAGGTTTTGTATAGCCCAGGTTAGGCTTGAACTTCTGATATGCCTGCCTTCACCTCCAAAATGTTGGGATTATAGGAATTATAGGTATGTGCCATGTTGGAAGATGGAACCCAGGGTTTCATGAATGCTAGGCAATCACTCTACCCACTGAGCTTCCTACACCAGTCCAGCATCTAGATGGAGTCTTGTGGCTTCACTGTCCTTCCTTCCATGGAAATAAACTAAAGAAACTGTACAGGTTTCTCCTGTTTCATCTGTAAAATTATAATAGAAAATCATTTCTCCACAGAAACAAATCTGGAACATGAAGATCTTACATTTCAATATTGTTATGAAGTATTTCGTACAGGGCACAAATATCAAAGTCTGACAGCACCTTGCTAAGATTTTTTTTGCTAGATTCACATTTTATTTTAACATGCACATTTCTCTGGGTAAATTATATCCATTTTTTACAAATCTAAGTCTAAAGTACAATAATTATGAATGATTTCGTTTTTAAATGACTAATCCATTCAAATTGGGTATCACAGGCATGGGATATCTACATTGCCAGTTTGGATATAGTCTGAGTGTCTCCCCAAATGTCTATCTTCAGTGTGGTGACACTGAGTGCTGCAGAACCTTCAACAATCATGGGATGGAGAAAGCGAGGAAGGCTGCTAGAGGCGAGTCCCTCAGAAAGGATGCTCCCGGGGCAGGCTGTTGGCAAGCGGGCAGCCTGCACCTGCTGTACTCCCTCCCTGCCTTGCCAGGTGCCCTCTCCACATCTGTTCCATCACAACGGTGCCCTCCCCAGAGGCTGGACGTCTACCACACTGTGAGCTCAGCAAACCTCTTCTCTTTTTCAAGTACCCAGCTTCATATATTTAGTACTGACACAGACAGCAGAGCTCCATTTTGATTTATAATATAAAGACCAAGGTTTTTTGTTTGTTTTCAAGACAGGGTTTCTCTGTGTAGCCCTGGCTGTCTGTAGACCAGGCTGGCCTCGAACTCAGAGATGCACCTGTCTTTGCCTCCCAAGTGCTGGGATTAAAGGCGTGTGCCATCACACCCAGCTCAGGTTAGTATTTGTGAAAGCCATCTAAATCAACATTTTTAGATACCGGCACTCTCCCTTAACTTCAAGTCACACTGGGCAGTATACAGCACAAAGAGTTTGCATGTATTCATTTGGATTACAGGAGCAATTACCTAAATTTCTTCCTTAACAGAATGAGTTAGAATGTATCGTTCTAAATCAATTTTTATTTAAAGGAAATATTGTCTCCATTTAAACTTAAGTCTTATGAGCTTAAAATATAATTAAATACATTTTAAAAATAAGAAAATTAAGGCACATTCAAAATATTTTAATATAACCAAAAGGTTATATTAAACCTTTATTAAACTTGCACATGGGGAGTGAAAGCACATTTTATTGTTGTTGTTCCACAAACTCAACCACAATGGATTACTTCTGTGTGTGTGGCAGTGGGACTTGAACCCAGGACCTCACACACTAGGCCAGTGTTTTACCACTGAGTTCTATGCCTTCAAGCAGATTTTATTTTTAATTCTAGAGATCAGGATGTGCTACTCAAAATTAGTCTGTTGGAACTCTTGTGATTATAATGTGCATCAACCAAAAGTTATTCCTTAGTATTCAAAACAGAACCAAACATTTCATCAGTAAAAGTTACCTCATAGAATCAACCCGAACTTAAAAAAAAAAAAAAAGTCTAGATTAGAATGTGGTAGTTAAAGCTGGGCATAGTAGTACAGGCCTTTAATCTCAACACTCAGAGGCAGAGGCAGAGGCATACCAATCTCTGTGAGTTCAAGGCCAGCCTGGTCTACATAGTGAGTTCCAGGGCAGCCCAGCTATGTAGAGAGACCCTGCCTCAAACCAAAACAAACCCACAAAAAAAAGAATGTGGTAGCCAGCTGGCCATGGTGAAGCACATTTGTAATTCCAATAATCAAGGAGTGGAGGCAGGAGGATCCTGAGTTTGAGGCCATCTGGACTAAACAAATGACTGTCTCAAGTAACATAAGCCCCAGGCATGGTTGGTTTGCACCTGTAATCCCAGCACTCTTGAAGCTGAGGCAGAAGGATCACCATTAGTTTGAGCCACCTCGGGCTACAATGAGTTTAAAGTCATTCTGGGCTACACAGTAAGACTCTGTACGGGAAAGAAAATGGGGCTGAGTGGTGGCATATGTAGTTCAGTTGTAGAGTACTCGTCTAATATGCACACACTCCTAGAGTCAATGTCCAGCAGTCAGAGTAAGAGGCTCGGGAGGGTAAGGGGAGCAGGCTACAGCTCTGTGCTGGAGCACTTGCCTATTATGTGTGATGCCTTGGGTTCCATCGCCAGCACTGTCTCTATGTCTGTCTCTCTCTCTCTGTCTCTCTCTCTCTCTCTCTCTCACACACACACATTGAATTTTAACTACATAAATCACTATCAACATCACTCCAATACATAACTACAAGACATTACATTACATTTGCCTTAGTAATGGAAGCTATTCAGACATTCAAAGTTGCCAGAAACACTGTTGCAAGCTGTTTCCATATCCCAATGCCTAATTTATAAGACAGGATCTTATAACAGCAGTTGCCAACAAATCCTGAAGTGAAAATATGAGGTCAGTCTACGTCCATTCTCTTGAGTGACATTTCACAGCTAACACATGTGCAAGTTGTTGTCAAAAGGGCTGGTTAGCCCCGGTCCCCGGTCCCCGGTCCCCGGAACTCCTGCTCTAGCCCGACAACTGCCTTTCCTTCCGGACACTCTGGCTTTCCCTAATGAGCTTCCCTTTGAATAGATAATCCTGCCAACAACAACAAAAATTTTCACTGTGGTGGGCTCTGAAATGATTGCAACTCTAACCGACAACTTGATTACAGCTTTGTGACAAGAAAGAAGAGAAAAATAACAGTCATAATATTAAAACTATTCTGAGCAGATCTTAATCATGCAAAGTTTTTCACATCAATTCCTGTTTTAATGATTTGTGTTATTTTTTTTTAAAGATTTATTTATTATGTATACAGAAGAGGGTACCAGATCTCATTACAGATGGTTGTGAGCCACCATGTGGGTGCTGGGAATTGAACTCAGGACCTCTGGAAGAGCAGTCAGTGCTCTTAACCTCTGAGCCATCTCTCCAGGCCCGATTTGTGTTATTTTTATTTGATGAGCATTAGTGCATTAGTGCTTTGCCTGCATGTACGTAGTGCACTGAGCGTGTGCCTGGTCCCTGACCTGGAGTTACAGAACCGCGATACAGATAGTGTGAGGTGCCACGTGGGTGCTGGAAATCAAACTCTGGTCTAAGAGCAACAAGTGCTCTTAACCACTGAGCAATATCTCCAGCCCCCCTCAAATCAATTAATAACAACCTATAAAATACAACTGCATATTTTCTGTGTAAAAATGACTTTATAAAACAGTGGCAAATTTTTCTACCATGAATTCAACATAGTCTTAAGTTAAAAGTACTAGTTACTTTGACAGCTGAAGAGTGGTTCTGAGCACCTCCTTTTCCTTCTTTTGACAGGGAAGTAGTTCTTTCTTTATTAGCAATGAGCGAGGCTTAAGTAGTAATTCCTCTTTTACATTTTACCAGGCTCAATTCTAGTCATTCAAGTTTAAGGTAACTCCACTCTCACTTTAAAAGTGCACAGAAAGACTGCAGAGGGGGCTCACTAAAGCCATTTACTGCTAAGTCTGATGATATGAATCACATCCCAAGAACTCACATAGTAGAAGAAAACCAACTCCCGGAAGTTGTTCTCTAAACCCCACACACAGAGACAAATAAACACACAAATGCAGTAAAGGTGCACAGAAGACTGAGAATTTAATTCATTTGCAGAGAATTTGCCTGTTTTGTTCAAGATCGGGTTCAAGACTCAGCACTAAAAAAAAAAAAAAAAAAAAAAAAAAAAAAAAAATTAAAAAGCCATCTCAAGAGAAGCTTCCTCCCCTTTTTCTTTATGTTCCCAATACTGTCCCTTGTTATCACATATCGTATCTATGATTACTTCAGCTCAGGTCCAGGAGTGTAAAGGTATACCTTACTCCTCTTCCCAACTCTGCTACCTCACCTGCCATCAGCCTCACTCACACCAGCATGTCAAAACTTCAGCATTTTCAGACCTTACCAGGATCTCACTCATCTTCAGATCTAAAGCCTCAGCTGCTTTCTGTACTGCTTATGCTCTAAGTAACTGTTACTCAGCACTCGCAGAACCTGAACCAAACCCAATGTCCTTCAAAGACAGCTGGAACTCTACAGATCGACACACTTATAAACAGTGTGACCATGTATTTGGTGAGCTCATCAACAGGGTGTGAATCGCCCTCCTAAAAAAAGATGACAGGGGAGCTCCCCTCACAATGAGCCACACAATTGTCCATGCATTTCAAAGTTACCAGACATTCTTTACCATTTTAAAAAATCCTTGACACCAGGGTCAACCCAAAGTTTGGGAGATTTTAATCACATTACATTCTGTAAGTACAAGTAAAAACTACATTTAAAAATATCGGTTTTCCCTCCTCCAAAATTAGTATGGTTTTAAAAATAGATATCACTACGTTATATATGTCTATATCACATAAAACTTCAGGGGAAACGCTCTTTATCCTGCTTCCGCAACGCGACATCCTCCAGAGCGTCTTCTCGTTAGTTCTCCCTCCTCTAGTTCTTTTGTGCTTCTCTGTACAAGAACGCTCATTTTCTCCCACTGGAGGGAGAGGACTAGTGACGGACGTTTCTCCAATGTCTTCCTACGGCTCTTCTCTTGCTCACGTAGTCTACTCTCTCATAGCTTCCTCATCCACTTCCTCGGCTTCTACTCGGTCATGCATGCCAATGGTTAATAAATATGTACTGATAGCTTCTCTTTGCTAAGCTTTTCTCCACGTATCTAACTGCACTGGAGATCTACCCGTTCAGACTTCCTCCCGGCACCTAAGATTTAATGAAGCTCAGAGTAAACTATTACCTTCATGACACTTTTTATATGGAAAAGTCTACTTATCCAATAGCATAAGTAAGCCAGACTACATGTGAGATGACTCCTTCCACATAACCCAATTTTCTGCCCTATAACCACACCCAGTTAACAGCCAAGTCCTGTAAGTTCCCCTGAATATATGTAAGAGCCATTCCCTTCCCTCTTCACCAGCAGCCTTTGTTCACACGGCACTAACTCCTGCCTAGATTGCTGCAATCACTTCCCCTAATGGTCCTCGGGAGTTAGGAGTCAACAAACCCGTGTGATGAAACAAGAATCAAACACTGTGTTGACGGTGAAAGAAAACATAAAAATAAAACCACAAAAAATTAAGTTCTTTTATCCAGTAAAATGGGGGAAATAAAATGTATCTCATGTGACTCAAAATGAAATGAAAGAAATGTTCCTTAGAAAGTGGAAAGCAGTTTAAGTCTATGATACCACAATGAGATAAATAACTAAGGTCTCTACAGTTCAGTTAAGCATTTTCAGTTTCTAGGTAAGACACAGCCAGGCAGTGAGAATTTCAATTACACTACAATCACTAGTGACCAACACATACTAAATTAATTACACTACACCACTTTCCACCTTTACTCAACACCAAGATGTCTTAGGAGATAAACAGCAAGGTGGGGATTTATACCAAAATGTGACTCTTGGACCAATGATTCCCTTAAGAAGAAAACAGTCTAAGAAAGTAGAGTAAAACAAAACCAACACCCTCCAGAACACAATGATCATTTTAGCAGACAATGCTTTCACATTAGCTGCTTAATACTCCAGCATACACTGTGTATCACATGCATTACTGGAGTACTGGGCGGAGAGTAAAATGTTAAATTTTCTGTTCTATGACAATCGACATCACTGTACAGAAAACTCATTTATTCAGATATTCATATATTCTTACTCTCATCCCCCCCCCCCCAAACACACACAGTGGGAGGAAGGAGAAGAGGAGGTATAAGCAAAGGAGGAAGGTAGGCAGGTGGATTGAAAAATCACTGAAGCAATGCATGGGAAATGATTTTATTAGGAACTACTCAACTCTTACGTTCCAATACTGTCCTTTAGCACACTGGAATCTAAATGTTTGATAATCAGGATACTAATGTATCAGCACTTGAATCTTTGGTTCCTTTAGCTAACACTTTTTAGAATAGGCACTGTGCTAAGAACTTTACAGTAATTACTTTCATTTAAAAACAAGGAGAGTATTTTTATAATCTCCATTTTAAAAATGAGAAAAACTGATACTAAAAAAGTCAAAAAATGGTAAAAAATGAAAACAAATTTAAAAAGCTTACAAGAGGAAAAAGCAAAAACAAAACAACAACAAAAACTTTCAAATCCCAGAGTAGAACACAAGAGTTTATAACTTAAACACCATGTGCTAACTGCAGGAAACTCTGAAAATTCAAGTTCTCTGAATTTTTGCTTTTCATTACTATATTGGAGACATGTAAAAATTAAAAACAAGTACGCATGCTACCACAAGCCCCAGTGACCTTTGAAAAGCCTTTGACATTTTCCACCTCGGCCAGATCGGAAACACTCCCCTGCTGAGTCAAAGACTTGCTAAAACTTCTGCTAAGAGACAAGATTTTCCTAAGTGAGCCAAGCATGGAGGCACAGGCCTTTAATCCCAGCAGAGGCAAGCGATCTCTGGGTTTGAGACCAGCCTGGTCTACAAAGCAACAGCCAGGCTACACAAAGAAACCGTTTTGAAAAAATCAAAAGCATTATGTGTCTGTCAGTCACTGACATTGCCCAAACAAGTGGTCATGTTTTATCTAAATTAAGTGGCTGTGATTGGTCCAAAGCAATCTTCCCTCAGCTTCCCATGAGCTAGTATTACAGATGCATACATTCATGTCCTGCTCTTTGGTTCCTATTTATAGGAAGTATGTTTCGTGTTAGAAGTTACCAAGAAATACAGCTACATCTAGGTATGAGCAAAATTACAAGAAGAAACAAACCCTTAAGATGCTTGCTAGGGAGTTTACATTTTACCATGGCTACGTAGAAAAGGCCCTGGACCTCCAGATACTTTAATCTCAAATGAACTAGCTATTGGCCTGGCCTGTCTCCCCACCATCACCTCCTCCACCACCACCTTAGACTGGAGCCTCAAGTGCAAACACAACACAAGTAAACAGAAACACTGAAGACTTCATTCTACCAGGTTCCAAACACTGCCAATCAGTTCTTTAGGACAACACTACAAAATCCCAAAAAGGGCCTGGACACAACAATGGCCTGAACTCATTTAAGAACTTAAACACCAAAATCCTACCACAAACCTCTGACAGTCTTCACTCTGAAGACTGTGTTGAGCCCTCCTAGGCTATCAAGCAATCACAACTAGCCTATCCCAGGAAATGAACATGCACTCAAGGCTCTTGAAAGATCCCTTCCAACCCTAAAATTATAGTTCTACAATTTTCCAAAGTAAACAGTATTATCAAATGTCTGCAGAATCTTTTAAAGCAGATGATTGTCAATCACAGAACAGCTTATGTAACAATAAGAACAGAAATTGTAAGAATCAAATAAAACACTAGATGTTCAACACCTATTTGGTCAAGTGAATACTTTATTTAAAAATCACAATGACATATTTCATTACAAGCTTTAAATGGAATAATTTAAGGGAAATATAAGTTTTAAACCAAAGGTTTCATTCAAGGATTTAGATGAAACTTTTGGTTTAAAATCTTTGAATGAGCAGGGTGGTAGCAGTGTATGCCTTTAATCCAAGTACTTGGGAGGCAGAGTCAGGCAGATCTCTGTGAGTTCAAGGCCAGCCTGGTCTACAGAGCAAGATCTAGGATAGTCAGGGCTACACAGAGAAACCCTGTCTCAAAAAAGGGGGTTGGGGAGTGGAGCTCTGAATGACGACAGCTTGACACCCCAGCTTGCATCCCCACCAAGTGTAACAGCACTCTAGCGAACCCTAAAGGAAAGAGCACTAGTGAAGTCTCAGCTGGTTTTAAAGACTCCACCAAAGAAGAGAGAATGGAGAGACCAAGCACAGTCAGACGGCCTGGTGAAGCTCTGGCTCCAGTGCCATGCTGTGACTCCTCCTTCCCAGCCACGGAGCCCAGACAGAGGCAGATGGAAGCTACCTGGGAAGGGCTGTGACCACAGTAAAGCACCAATTAGGAGGAGAAACGCTCTGACTGGATTCCTACTGCAGAATGAATGGTTTAAAGACTTACCTGGCCACAAGAAGCTGCTGCCCTGTCTCCCTGAGCAGTACAAGCCACCACTCAGGCTGTTTGTTTTGCCAGCATGTGCGTAGCTGCACCTCAAAAGGGCTTAGTGCCAAGGTCAGCAAAGGACATCAGATCCCCTGGAACTGGAGCTGTGATGGTTGTGGGTGCCGGGAATGGAACCCAGGTCCTCTGCAAGAGCAGCAAGCGCTCTTAACTGCTGCCATCTCTCCAGTTCCACATTTTAGCTTTTCATAAACATCCTCATCCCCCCAATGGACAAATATCTTAAACTGAAGAAGCTACTCAACAGAGAACTTAAAATTTAGTCAAGGAACTTAATACATTTCATAAAATGTCATCATTTTACTGTTGTCAAGAAACGCTTGTCATTTTTAGACTACCTAATTTTCTTTTCGTTTGGTTGTTAGGTTTGGGACCGGTTACTTGTTTGTTGTTGTTTGAGACAGGGTCTCTCCATGTATCTCTGGCTGACCTGGAACATGCTATGTAGACCAGGCTGGCCTCAAACTTACACAGAACCTGCTGCCTCTGCCTTCCAGGTGCTAAGATTAAAGGCATGTGCTGTCACGCTCTAGACTACGTAATTTTCAATAATTAAGTAATAAGACCCAAGAAATTGCCAATGAGATCATAAGAAGCCATAACTTTCCAAAGCTCCCTTCAAACGCTAGGGGAACCTGCAGGATGGCTCAGCAAGTGTAAGAGAGAACCAGTTCTCAAGGGTCTTCTCTAACCTCCGTGTGGGCAGTGTGGGGGTGTGGGTAGGTGTGGGTGTGTGCACACTCGCGCACGCTCACACCAATAACTCAAATAATTTTTTAAACATGAAGGTATTCTATACAATGTTATCCTTAAAATAATTACAAGACAATAGAAACTTATGGACAAAATAATCTGTTAAAACCTTTTCAAACATGATCTTAAAATTTTTTGGAAAACTCATCAGGCAACAAGAAACAAGAAAATTATAGGAATGTTAACTGAAAACATTTAAATATCTACAATGCTCCAGGTACTTTCCTAGCTTGAAAGGGCTGAAATAAACAAAACAATCTCTGCCCTACAGAGCAGATAAACATCTCAACAATTTTACTGCATTGTGATGACTCACTGGGAATAATTACACAGCACAACCACACACTCACAAATTTCAGTATGGGAATCGGAGTGGGGGGAGGGTAAAGTGTTCTTCAGCAGTGCCGGCTGGTAATTCTTCAGTGACACCTCAAATTTGGGATTGATTAGGATATTTGTGCTGACTAGTTTTATGTCAACTTGACACAAGCTAGAGTCACTGGAGAGGGAGCCTCCATAAGATTGGGCTGTAGGCAAGCCTGTGGAGCATTTTCTTAATTTGTGATGGATGGGGGAGGCCCCAGCCCACTGTGAGTGGGACTACCCCGGGCTGGTGGTCCTGTGTTCTGTAAGAAAGCAGGCTGAGCAACCCATGGAGAGCAAGTCAGTACGCAGCATCCCTCCATGGCCTCTGCTTCAGCTCCTGCCTCCAGGTCCCTGCCCAGTTTGAGTTCCTGTCCTGACTTCCTTCAATGTCAAAGTGGAAGCCAAATAAACACTCTCCTCCTCAAACAGCTTTGGCCATGGTGCTTCTTCACAGCAACAGTAACCCTGACTGAGACAGACACACAGCAGGAAGTGAGGCTAGGAAAATAATTTAGGAACAGATGATTATGGCCTTGATCTTGTGAAACTCTGTCCTCCACACTTGAAATAGCCATTGCCATCCTTGAAATCACGAAGCTGTGGCTGCCAACCACGGTCTTCCTAGGATTGGGCTCACTCATTACTACAGCCCCAGGCCCGAGCTGTGATCCCCGGTTCAGGGTCTGCTGAGCTCCTTAGTGAGATGATCTCTACCAGGTAGATGGACACGGAGAGCATCTAAGTGACTTAAACCAGCATAAAAATAAGGTTCAAAAGGTGCTAAAGACAGGGCTAGAATAAAAGCTCAGCAGTTAAGAGCACTGGTTATTCTTCCAGGGGACCCAGGTTCAATTTCCAGCACCCACATGGAAACTTTTATATCTCTAATCCCAGAGAATGTGACACCTTCTTCGGGCCTCTGACGGTACTGCACACATGTGATACATGCAGACAAAACACCCAAACACATAAAATACATTTTTAAATAAAGACAAATTAAAAGTGCTAAAGCAATCAAGAAGGCCTCTCATGGTGGCCACTCATCCCCATGTGTGTTGACCTATCTAGGGAAATGCTAATGACCAAATTGAGTATTTGTGAGCCTATGAGAAGCCTTAATGAAGGGATAAAGGATAAAGAAGTGTGACCAGACAGAAAGATTAAACTTGTCCCAGGGGTGGGCAATTCCTCCCAGAGTATCCTATGTACACCCCCCTCACCCCCCACCCACCCTCCCATCCCCCGGCTGGGAAGTACAGACTACTCTCCCAGCCTGGGCACTTTCAACAGTCAGGTGTAGCCAAAGAGGAAGCAGCAGCTAGCAGCACTGCCTACTTAGAGCCTGGGCAGCAAGGAGAAGCACACCTCCTGGGGCACTACAACTAGCCCTGCCTTGCCCCTGGGTGGTGGAGAATGGGAGGGCTGTCAGCTTCTGTAGCCAACCTGATACACCTGGGAGGAGGGAGCTTCAATTAAGGAACTGCCTATATCAGACTGGCCTGTGGGCATGTCTGTGGGGTACTTTTTTAATTGCTAATTGCTATCAGAGGGCCCAGCCCACTGTGAGCAGTGCCATCCCAGGGCAGAGGTCCTAGGTTACAGGAGGCACATAGCAGAGCAAGTCATAGGGACCCAGCAAGCATGAGACATTCTTCCAAGTTCCTCCCTCCAGGTTCCTGCAGTGATAGACTATGTAAGACGTACTAATCCTTTCCCTCCCGAGCTGCTTTTGGTCAGTGTTTTATCTCAGCAACAGAAAAGCAAACTAGGACAAGGATGAGGGGTTGGGGATGCACAAGGCACAGGCACATCCATCCATAACCGTGGGTCAGAGACAAATAAGTAATGTTATCTATGAAGCTGCTCTATCCAAAACTACTCTTTTGGGAAAACAACCATTGAAGTGATGGGATCTTTCATACTGCACTGAACCCTGCTGCCAATGATTTCTTCCTAGTTTGAGTACTCTTTTGCTGTGGAAGACCCACTGGCACTTGCCTCACTTCAATTACATAAAGCTAACCCTGAATGTCACACGGATTCAGAACAGAATCTTGAAAACATGTAAGAGCAACTACAAGAGCATGAATGAGAAAACCAATTCACATAAGGCACACAGGCCAGGGACACTGCAAAATTCTTGAGTTTTATGGCTGGGTCAGGTGCCAATAACAGCCAACAAGGTGACTGGAAAAAATCCTACAACTGCCCATGCCTATAAATGTTAAAACAATGGTTATGAATTTGTACCCTGTATGAATGAAAAAAACTTGTGGAAGCCATAAGGTTACTGAATGAAAATTCCAGTGCCAAGAATGAATTGCCTCTTTGAGAGTAGGCTAGGAAGATTACTGAGGCTACACAAACCAAAAAGGGTACTGCTGGTGCTATAGGCTATATGCCAAACTAGATGGTAAGACTCTTAGTGAAGATATCATGAACTGTAGTAGAATATTTTAAGGTGTGTTCCTTTTGTTTATGTTGCATTTGTTTAACTCTGTGAAGCTGTGTTACTTTGCCTGTCTAAAACACCTGATGGTCTAATAAAGAACTGAACGACCAATAGCAAGGCAGGAGAAAGGATAGGTGGGGCTGGCAGGCAGAGAGAATATATAGAGGGAGAAATCGGGAAAAGGAGATCTAGGAGGAGCCAGAGAAGGAAGAGGGCATCAGGGGCCAGTCACACAGCTACACAACCAGCAACAGAGTAAGATTTACAGACGTAAGAGAATGGGAAAAGCCCAGAGGCAAAAGATAGACTCGGTAAGTTAAGGAAAGCTGGCAAGAAACTAAGGCAAGCTAAGGCCGGGCATTTATAAGTAAGACTAAGCCTCTGTATGTGATTTACTTGGGAGCTGGGTGGTGCCCCTCCCCCCCCAAAAAAAAAAAACAGTAAAAAACCAACAATGAACTTTGGTTGCAGGACTTGGAGAAATCAAGATAAGCTGAGCTCAAAGCATCGTCCCTACTAGCTATGATTTGTAGTGCAGAAAGGTACTACAAAGGCTGCTGAAGAATTGTTGCCAATGGTCTTACTCAGCAATGTACCCTTCACGTTAACACCCTGAGTATGCCATGCAAGACGTGCCCACTGATGCAATAGTGTCCTGACTGACAGTACACTCAACCACCTTCCAAGGCCTGCTCCACTGGAAGGAACTATTAGTCAGGCTAAGGGCCGAGGAGGTCATAGAGCCTATTGGAGAAGTCACCACTGTGGTTTTGGCTAAATGAATACTATACCATCACATTGCCTTTTATGTTTATGCCTGTGGATTATTACTGCTGTTGGCCTTGGTCAGAAAAACTTCTTTTTGTAAGGTCAGTGATTACTACAGAGACTCACAACCAGCCAAAGTGCTGAAGAGAAGGGACTCTTACCACGCATAATAGCACAACGCTCCCCACTAAATAAGAGAAAATAATCTTAGATGTTGGCTCAGGGACATGTGGAAAGGGGGCCACAAGGAGTGAGAAAGAGTAGAATGCTGAGGAACTCTGTTCTCCAGCCAGTGCCATCTTGAAATCAGTGGGGCTGCACAAGACATCTCCTACCTGGAAGGAGAGACAGTACAGGCATTTAAGAAGGTACACAAGGCCCCCTTCTCCTCTGTGAAAATAAACAAACAACTTACGGAAGGGAGACTTCGTGGGTGGTGCATGCTCCTCTTCTAAGTAACCCCAATTAAACCCACTGGTTCACCAAGCTGGTTGGTGTAGAACGGTTTCTTTGGTCAGTCACCAGTTCTATCTGAGGCGAACAGAAATAGGATTGCCCAAGAATAGCACAGACCCTGAGCACTATTTTTTTTAGCATACAAGAACCAGTATTATGTAGGTTTTCTAAAAGACGTATGCGGCATTTGGAGGAAGAGCTCAATCAGCCTGCTATCTCATTATTTCATGAAAGAAATGGTACCGGATTCCAAGCTGTAACGACAGAAACCGAAAAAGGCTCCGAGAGACAACCCATGAAGGTTGTACGTGAAGAGTAACAGCAAGTCAGACAACACTGGGTTCTAGCTTAGGTACTAGAAAACGTTTATGCCACATACAAGGTAAGGAATACAGAAAAGTCAGATGTGAGCGGGCAAAAATTAATTTCAGAAATTACTAGGAAAAAAGGAGTGTTGGTGATATCAAAGAAGGAATATTTTAATTCAAAAGCAAAAGCCACCAACACCAAAGACCCAGAAGGTGACACTTAAAAGACTGAAGCCAAGTCAGCAAGTTTTAACAATAAGAGATCATCAGTTATCAGACTAACTGGGAAGCAGAAAGAGTACCTGCTCAAGTCAGCCTACTCTACGCAGAGAAACACAGGCCTCTACAACTGTGAGCAGCAGTTGTATTTTGTCTCCAGATCTCTTCAAGCTCTCAAAAGCTATGTTTCTGTGGATTTTGTCAAGATGTATTTATTTTTATTTTATGTGTATGGGTGTTGACCTGCATGAAGATATATGCACCAGAAGCAGGCAAGGCCCAAAGAGATCAGAAGAGGTCACTGGACCCCTGACAAGCAGCCACACTGGTGCTGGAAATCGAACCATGATCCTCTGGAAGATTAGCCTTTGAGCCATCTCTTTAGCCTCCGTTTCTGTGTTCTCATCTATGTATATTGTACTAGAAATAAAAACAGACCAAGCTCAGTGACAGAGCACTTGCTTTACCACCCATGAGAGCTTGCTTTCCATGTCCAGAAAACACACAAGTGCATGTTTGCTAGTTCATCTTAAAACACATCACATTTTAATTAAATGACATATTCTTTATAAGGGCAAAGAATCTCTGCATTTTCCAAAATAAAGATAAGTTTGTGTACAGTGCTCTTTTTGGCAAGATTCCCACATCTGCTTAACCAAAGTGTTCTGTTGTACCTATCTATGCATTTAATTTCTAGTACTACGTTATCTTGGTCCAAGAACATGAAATATACTTAGGCTCCAACAGGTATGTAAAAGAAGAAAAAGAGTTGTTTCTTTTCTTAAAAAAAAAAAAAAAGACAAGTGTCTTCCTTCATAGCCCAGGCTGACCTCAAACCTGCCATGTTCCTGACTCTACTCCTAGTCCCCAGACACTAGATGTGCCAGCATGGGCCGCCACACCCAGCCTCAACTCTGCTCTTTCAAGTAGCTGTGGATAGACTTCTTTCCAAGTAGCTGTTTCTTTTTCCTTCTTTTTTTTTTTAATTTTTTTTTATGGGGCGGGGGCAGGGATTGGTGTTTTGCCCGTATGTGTGTCTGTGTGAGGATGTGAGATCCCCTGCAACTGAAGTTACAGAGTTATGAGCTGCCATATAGGTGCTGGGAATTGAACCTGGGTCCTTTACAAGAACAGTCAGTGTTCCTAACCCCTGAAGCCATCTCTCCAGCCCCAGTAGTTGTTTCTTAAAGTTTAGCTGCAGTGGAAAACCTAAAACCACATCAACTCAGTTTTCAAGATATTTCCTTCAAGACCTTTCTACTTTGTACTCGATTATCCATGCATGGCTCTTTAATGCCACACGCTGCATTGGTTATCAGGAAATAACAGCTCACTAAGTTATACAGATGTCTCACATCTTCCAGATGTGGAGACAGTTCATGAAAATATCAGAAATTACATTCACTGATATCATCACCAATCTTACCAGACAAAACATATGGAGAAAAGCAAAAAGCAAAAGGGAGATATACAAAAACTTCTGAGTGTTCAGAGCACCAAAGCTATTATTTTGATTATGGGTTTTTAAAAGCATAGTTTTCACTTGGTTTATATCACTGAGGCAAATACCATCATTTTTCTCTTGAATGTGACAGACTCACTGCATTTACTTTTCAGAAAATACCCGTTAGGGGCTGGAGAGATGGCTCAGAGGTTAAGAGCACTGTTTGTTCTTCCAAAGGTCCTGAGTTCAATTCCCAGCAACCACATGGTGGCTCACAACCATCTGTAATGAGATCTGGCACCCTCTTCTGGCCTGCAGGGATATGTGCAGACAGAACACTGTATACATAATTAATAAATAAATAAATAAATAAATAAATAAATAAATAAAAGAAAATATCCGTTAAAGACTCACATCTAACTAATTCTGGTCTTCCAGGTAGCCTTTCAAGTGGAAACAACGTAAGTGTCTCCCCTTTGTCTCCAACCACCACAGCTGGGCCTACAGCACAAGTGCTGTATGCGTACTTCCCATTTTGTTAGACTACTAAGAGGAAAAAGTTAGCAGAACTGGCCGGTTACCCTGCTTCAGCAGGGACACTCTCAGGTGAAGTAGGGCGACTTCCAGTGGCTGGTGGGGAAGGGTGCCCTGACTACAATGGCATGCAGCTCTTCTGCTCCGACTCACACTGAAGTGAGTATCCGCACATACCACCGGCTCTGCACTGCTCCCCACACAGTTAACAGTGAGAAGGACAAGACAGCTTAGTGCTGCTGTGAAAACACCTTGGACGTCACAGTGAACTATTGTAAAGAGCACTTTTAGAATAAGAAGGTTCCTCCTTCCACTCTGAAAATCATTACTAGGTACAATCCAAACACTTAATCCCCTTCACAATTTCCCTATAAACAATGAACTTGTATGAGTTCTTTAACCCAAGATAAACAGAGGATAAACCCTTGAGAATAAGTCCCTAAATGTAAGTAGTCGTGTTCATCAAGTTGTGGAGGATCAGGAACTATGTTTCAAAAGAAAACCTAGACAATTAGATGGCCCTTGTTTTGCTTCTCTTATTTCTATACCAAGTGTCTAGAAAAATTGGTACCAAACCTCAAAGCAATAAACAGAAAGCCAGTGACAGATAATAAGTACATTTAAAGATTTTGACCTGGTAATGGTTGGCTGCTTTAGAGTTTCTTCAAAATCTGTACTTTACAATTTATTCCTACTTTATAGAAGCTGAAACAACTTTTTTATCAACAGTCAAATTCTAACCATAATACTGTGTTAGCTATAAAGTATAACTACATTTTAATAGGCAATTTTCATCTCTTTAGTTCACATGAAAGATATTAATATGACCTCACATAAAGAATTTATTTTAATTATTCATTTATTTATGTGTATGAGTGTTTTGCCTTCATTTATGTCTATATACCATGCATGTACTTGTTACTGACAGAGACCAGAAGAGACCATCAGAGCCTCTAGGACTGGAGTTACAGATGGTTGTGAGCTGCCAAGTGAGTTCTGGGAATGGAATGCAGGTCCTCTGGAAGAGCATTTGGTGCTCTTAATTGACAACAAACCACCTCTCTAGTCCCTCACTTATAAAATTATATATAGCCCAAAGTGTTTCCCATCCACAAAAACACTAACAAAAGAGACTAAAATCTCCTCACGAGAGTGAGATTCTGTATAACCAAAGAAACTTTGTTGAATGCTGACGTGGTTCAAACGAGACATGAAGTTATCAGACTCCAACCCAAAGTAAGAACTAGCACTTCTTCTACTATATCACCTTTCCCACATCTCCCCAAAATGAGACCAAGTAGACACCTATCCTGAAAAATTACGTTACCGGTTATGCTTGAATGCCGTGTAGGGTTAGGATGACTTACCAGCTACCATTCAGACAACAGCTCAAAAACAAAGCAAACAACTTTGTCACTTTTATTTGTAACTATCTGCTATCCAAATCAATCAAGAAAGTAATTTTCCAAGGCTGAGTGTGTGGTTTCAAGTCAGAGTACTGTAAGTACCATGCCTGAGGCCTGAAATTAGACACCCACTTCCCCTTTCCCAAAAAAAAGAAAGAAAGAAAGGAAGGAAGGAAGGAAGGAAGGAAGGAAGGAAGAAAGAAAGAAAGAAAGAAAAAGAAAAAAGGTAATTTTCCATTCCCACATGAAGATACTCATCTTCATTCAATCATCCAGCAAGCAGTTAATACCTTCATAAGCAATAGGAAATACTTTCCTTTCTACAACCCTGAACAGTTCATTTCCTAAAGTCTCACATGCTCTTATTTATGATACTTACTTTAAAACAAGAGCCAGCTATACAGGAGACCAGGCGGCACCTGTTTTGGGGGTTTGGGTTTTGTGTATTTGTTTCCTTTTTAAAATATTCCCTGTCTGTCTGGGCTGGCTCATACCTGTAATCCCAGTACTGAGGAGGCTAAGGGAAGAGGAATGCTGTGGGTTCAAGGTTAGCTTGAACTACAGGGCAAGGCTTACTCAAAAGAATCCTGTCTTTCTGACATCTATTACTGTTTAGATATAAGCATAATACAGAAGTTTACGATCCTTGCACTGTCTTCTTGCTCAGTCTAGATTTTTTTAAAGGACTAAACAAATTTAAACTAAAGCCATCAAATACAAAATGAAATTCAAGGACAGAAACGGCATAAGCTATGTCCAATCCCATTTTATTCCAACATACTTGCTATGTATATAACACATTCTGTGGAATGATGCAAATACCAAAGATGGAGCCAAAGAAAATACTCATCTGAATCAGTTGCTTAAAAAATTTACATATTAGCCCGGCAGTGGTCGCGCATGCCTTTAATCCCAGCACTCTGGAGGCAGAGGCAGGTGGATCTCTGAGTTTGAGGCCAGCCTGATATACAGAGCGAGTTCCAGGACAGCCAGGGCTACACAGAGAAACCCTGTCTCAAATCAAAACAAAAAAATATATCTAAATACATATATAAGTATATATCCATTCCAGTAAAGTCTTCAAAGAAACACTATGAACCCATCTTCCCACATTAAAAAAAAGATGTTTCAGATGTCTGGAATGGCTTAGGCTTGGCCTCACATTTGGCAACTAAGACAGATTCAGTTCAGAGGTCTTTCTGACCCAAGGGATCCAAGTACTGGCTAAGGTCACACAAACAAGTTGTTAGCAAACTGCATCCCTATGCTCTGGAGCTCCCCACTCCTGCTCTGCTTCTCGCCAGCCTTATTCTTTAAATTACTCTAAGTGCTAATAAACATGCCAACTGGGGGGAACAACTCCTCCCAAACACTGAAACGTTGGCTTTTCATCTGTGTTCTGCAGTCCTTGAATCGTGTTTTCCAATTGTTCCGACAAGGAAATACTCTGCATGAAATCAGTATCTACTTATTAACAATGCCCTGTTCTACTGTTCTATCCAAACATGGATTCCACTCTCAGTTTCAGAAACAGCAGAAGGACAGGTAACCGATAACAGAGAAATGAGAGCTCTTAAGAGTCATCTTAGGGCCAAAGCCAAAAGAGAAGAGACAATGAGAGGCAGGAAGGCGGAAGCTGAGAGGGTCACAGTGCAGAACACTTACTTTTGGGAACAGAGTGTCCCTTAGACTTCTGGTGAGTTGCCCAGAGCCTCTTCAGTTTCAATCCACATGACAACGCTTCAGTGAGTCCTCCTCAAGTAATGTTTCCACCACTAAAAAGTGGAACTACAAGAGCTCAGATATACTGGTATGAAAAAAAAAAAAAAAAAGTCAGGGGCCCCCAGGTTGGCCTCAGGCCTCTTCTAAAGTAGGCCCACTCCTCTGTCCTGGGCCATCTGCCCTGTTTACTAGTCTCTTCTTCCAGATGCCAGGGATTCAGCCTGTTGCCTCTCTTCTGAGTGTTCCAACCTGTTCTATTTCTCGGGGTTCCTCTAACCCCAAGACTGGCTGTGCAGGAAAACACCAGCTTCCCCCCTTCCTTGCTGTCTCTGTAAATAAACAAATAGGTTCTTCTAGTTCCAGTATTTTTCTAACAGCTACAAGAGAATAGAGGGGGAAACGAAACAAAAAGCACCAATAGAGTGGCAGAGATTAGGATTATAGTCATTGTCTCTACTTCCAAGGAAAGTCAAATGTTCTACATATCACTTATTTACAAATACGTAGATATGCAATTCCATGCTAAGCCATTCTCGTCCTTATATAGACATAAAGATACACCCAGCTTTTCACAACGCTTAAAACATGAGTTCAAAAATAGCAAATAGTTTCTCGTTTTAGAATCTTTCCTTTTAACTTACAAGGTATTTTAAAACTTGCTTTTTAATAAACATCATGAAATGGTGAAAATATTGTGTCTAATATAAATGAGTTCATAGTAAAAGCCTATTGAGATTTACAAGGCAGGTATGTCGAAAGCAACTAGTATGGTAGAGACAATAAAATTCTGACATGCCTGTACACTTAAAATTTTAATAAAATTCTATAAATTGCATTCAAAACCAGGATACCTCATTTTTAGAAATAACTTGAACTGACTACTCAGAATATGTCAAAATTATATAGGCCCTCTTTTTCAAGCAACAAGAAACTTCCCAGTGTTCTTTTTGTGGTAATGTGTATTTTAATAGGCTTCATAGTATCAAAATAAATACCTTACCTAATATTGCTACAAATCACAAGAAGTGAATTCAAAGGCTACCCTCCTGCAAAGAACCTACGACCAAGTGTAGACAGATCAAGAATGCCACTGACTTTGAATTTCCTAGATTTAATTCTTTTAAGTGTTTTTTTTTTTTAAGACAACTATAATACTCTTATGTCTACCATACAACAAATGTAGGGTTCCAAACAGGCAAAGATCATGTAATCACGTTTGTCTCCAGTTATTCAGCTCCTCGGGAGTAAAAAATGTGTTCCCGGGTTCACCTCCCAACTACTTCCCTGTAAACTATTACAGAAATGGAACAAAAAAAAAAAAAAAAAAAAAAAAAAAGACGCAAAACCTTGGCCCGGACCCTTCCGGACATCCATTCCTAAGCAAGTTTAACCTCTGACGATCGGACAACGAGACACTTTTTTCCCCCCTCCCCACCCACCCCGGAGGGTCGAATGACAGACATCGTAGCCTTTCCTCCACACCCCCATCCCCCTCCACACACACCCACACCCGCACACTAACAACAATGCGGCCAACGTCTTCGTGCCAGGCTGGGGAGGGGGGCAGCGCACCGGCCACGCACAAGGATCGCAGCAGCAGCTGCCGCCGCCACCGCCGCCAGCGACCCCCTTGAATCATTCATCCCCCCCCACTTTGCAGCCGGCGTTGCGGGCGCCACCGCCACCGCCACCGCCGACCCCTCGCCGCCAAGCCACGGCTTGAAGCTGGGTCGCGCCCCAACCGCGGCCGCCGCCTGGCTGGGCCGCCCCGATGTCCCCCGCGTCACGCGGGGATGGGGTGGGGTGGGATGGGGGAGGCTGGGGAAGCGGCGGGGGGGAGTGGGGGGGAGGTGTCGCCGGCCGCGGGCGCGCGGGACTCACCGGGTGGAGGTGCCCTTCCGCACATCGCACATCATGCACTTGAAGGCCTCGGCGCTGTTCCGGAAGGTGCAGACGCTGCAGTCCCAGTAGCCCTCATCCGAGGCGGGCTTCGGCTGCCGCTTCGGCCTGCAGGACACAACCGGACACGACGCAGCGCGGGGTCAGCGGCAGGCCGCGCCCGGCCCCGTGCCCCGCCCCGCCCGGCCCGCGACCCCCGCCTCTCACCCCCCCCCTTCTCTTCTCTCCCCTCCCCGCCCGCCCGCTCGCCCGCCCGCCCGCCCAGCGCCGCGCGCGCGGGGGAGGGGAGCGCGGCCGCTGACCCCGGCCGCCATCGCGGCCCATTGTGGGCAGCCGAGCGCGCGGCGCCGTCGCCGTCCCTTCCACCTCCCGCTACCCCCAGTCCGTCCACCCCGCCGCGATCCAGCCTCGGGCCGCGGCCGCCCCCGCCGGCGGGGGCTCGTACCGGGTCGGGCTCTTCTTGTCGCCCATGCTCGCTGCCGACAGCGCGCGCGCGCGGAGCCGCGGCCCGGCCGACCGGTCGTGTCAGCGCCGCGGTGAGAAGGGGGCCGGCGGAAGCGCGGAGGCGAGGGGGCGGGGAAGGCCGCGCCGCGCGCCGCGAGCTGCAGCCGCCGCCGCCGCCGCCGCCGCCGCCTCCACCGCTGCTGCCGCCGCCGCCGCCGGATCCCACGCAGCCTCCAGCTGTCGGGGAAACTCCTTGCCCCGCGCGCACGTGACCCGCGCCGGCCAACCAGCGGCCGCGCCGGAGACTTCAAACGCGGGGAGCGCGCGGCCCGGCCACTGGTGGCGAGTTCGCGGCACGGCCGCCGCCGCCGCCGCCGCCGCCTCCCCAGCCCGGAGCTTTTCCCCCTTCCAGGCCGCGGCCGGGAATCCCGGAGGGCACGCGATGGCCCGCGCCTGCAAAACGCCTGGGCGCTCGGGCACGCGCCCCTCCTGCCCCACCGCGCAGCGGGGACTGTCACCCTTCCCTGCGGGGGGTCAGGGGGGAAGCGAGACGACGGAACCTCCGAAAAGGTTCGGTGCCCTGCTGTGGCTTACATAATTCCGACGTGACGAAACCTTTGCAGGGTCTGATGGTGTTTTCGTTCCAGAGGCGTGCTCTTGGCCTCACCGGGCTCTGCAGTGGCTTGTTACAAAACGGATGCTGCTCATGGCGAACGAGCTTACTTCTGCCCTGAACACCATTTCCCCCAGATCTCGTTATTTCAGCCTGCTGGAGACATGCATCCCGTGCTAGATCCTGACACTGGTCCTTTAAGTTCTGGTCCCACCTCGCCAATCAATCGAGCCGGTACCCCACAACCAGAGTTAGCATGCCATCGCTCTGATCAAGAGACCACCCTAGCATGGCAGTCGGTGGATCGCCGTCAGAAAAGCTGCACCCTGGAGAGAGTAACAGAGGAAATTCATCCCTTCACAGAGCCCTGCCTTCTGCCTTACTTGGGTGGACTGATGGGGGCATAGAAGCTTAGCATCAGGCTTAAGTAAAGAGGACCCGAGTTCAGGCACTTCGTACTTAGAACAGTTGATCTGAAGCTAGGACAGCTAACTGTATGACTTGTAGTTGGGGTGTCCTGTAAGAATGTTTGGGAAATCTCTACCCAGCTGGGACAGAGCAGGAAGAAGCAAATTTTTATCATAATGCTCAGAGTGGGACAGCAACTAAAAACTTATGAGTTAATTGTTTATGAAATCCTTAATATGTTGAACTATATTGTCTGAGGGTAATTGAAATAAGAAAGAAAAACCTCAGCTAAGGGGAGACTCCTGTATTGATGTATTACTAAGCAACAAGAGCTAATAAGCTAATAACCGAAATGGGAAACGCCATCTTTTTTATCATTGGGAATTAGAGATTAATTGGGGTAATTAAGAGGGAAATAGAATACAAGCCTCTGAGAGAAGGAATTCAAAGTATAGTAGAACAGGCTGGGGTGTATATAGCTAAGAGGTGGGGCACTTGTGTAGCACGCACAAGGCTCTGGATTACACAAGATTTGAAAAAAAAAACGTTTAAAATGTTGATTTATGTGGGGTTTTGCTTGGTCGGTTAGCATTACTTTATGTTTGCAAAGTGGAGATTCTAATTTAGATGAGTATAAAAGTTATATGTTAGCAGTTGCATTGATTTTTCAAGATAAGTGTTAGAGGCTCTGTGTTTTACGGAATGGAAATGTATCTTCCCATAATACTGGAGGTTGCCTTGTAAAGACGAGGTTGTCAGCAGGGCTGGTTCTTCGGAGGCCTGTGCCCTTTGCTTGCAGATAGCCATCTCTTTTGGTCCCACCTCCACAGGGCCATCTTTGTATGCGTGTGCCTGTATCCTAATCTCTTCTTATGTCTGTGCCTACGTCCCACTCTCTTCTTATAAGGGTGCCATTCATTGGAGTAAAAACCCACAGCAGCGGTTATCAACCTGTGGGTCGCGACCCCCTCTCCCTATCTGTGTGGATAATGTGTGCTCTGTTCCGTGTGCGCATGCATACAGAGACCAGAGGTCAACATCAGGTGTCCTCTTCAATCACTCTTCACCTTTTTTGAGATAAGGTCTCCCACTGAACCTGCAGCTTTCTGATTCAGCTAGACTGGCCAATGAACCCTAGAGATCCTTTGTCTCCGTCTCTCTGGTGCTGGTATAACAGGCTCATACCTCTGCATCCTGCTCTATACATGTGTTCTTGGGAAACTGAACTCGGGTCTGTATGGTCTCACAGCTAGAACTTTCCCCCTACCCCTCTCCCTTTTCTCTTGATTCCCATATTCTGGCGATGGGAAGGACCGCACCATAGTTTGACCTCTGGTTTAAAACATCCAGTGCATCTTGCAAGACAGCATCACGCCCAGGCATGGTGATTCACATGGATAATCCCACCACTCAGGAGGCTGCAGCGGGATTACTACTGTGAGTTAAAGGCCAGCCTGGCCTATCGAGTAAGATCTTATCTCAATAGACAAACCAACTGTAAGCATCCTACACTTTCAAGATGTTTTCTGAGGGAACCAGGTCTCCATAAGCATCGTACTATTCTGTTAGGGCAGTTGCTTCCTAGAGATGAAGGATGAAGGATGTCTGATGAGTGGATTCCATGACTGATGAGTAGACTGCTACTTTCCTTTTGACGTGAGATCAGTTTATTAATCTGCAGCACTGTTGTTCAGAATACAGTAAAAATGCCGACAATGAGTCCATGGGGAATGCTACCAATGGAGGTGTTCTATGATGCAGTGAAAGCAAACGCATTTCCAGACTGTGTGCCCATTTCCCTGAAAATATCTTCCTTCCATGCTGGGAGGAAATGGTCGATATAATCAAACTCTCTTGAGGCAGCTGGCTTGCTCATCCAAGGAAACATGCCACACCCAGCGTTGTTTGTGCTGTTGACTGGTTAGAGATCCAGCAGTAGCAACGTATCTCGCAAAGCTATAAGGTTAGCTTGGGTGAGAGGATCATGTGAGTGAGCCCATGCAAAGGCTCTACTTCAGACAATATGACCACTTTACACATGAGTCCACCGAGAAAGCCCCAGGGTGACTGAAGAAAGTGAATGACATCCACTTCATTCTCTCATTACAAGTTTCCCCTTCATATGATGCTCTACGTGGAGCTGATTTATAACCCCATCTCCTGCAGGTTCTTAAAGATCCATCCAATACCTGGTTCTTAACTTTTTGCATCAATTTTCCAATCTCCTTTGAGTTCCTGATCATATAGCTTAAAGGTTAGAAACTACCCATAAATCAACACAGGTTCACACTCTGACCATGCTTTACTCCAGACAATGGGGACAGTCAAATTGCTAAACTTTCTCCTTAGCAGAATTTCTCTCTACTGCCACCTCTCTTTAGGGTTGCGGTAACATAGCCGTCTACCTCAGATGATGCCATCATATCATACAGAGCCATTTGTAAACCAGGCCTAGAATTTTTTCTTCCCCACTCCATGAAATTCCTTATAAAGCTACAGATGTGGACTGAGAGAATTCCTGTTGTGTGTTTCTCTTTATTCTTGCTTATGTACAATATCCTACACACTATTTCAATGGTATGGTTGTTGCTGTGCATATACATGTAAATTTTGGGCTTGGTCCATTCCAAAAAAAAAAGGAACTCCATGTAGTCATTTAGTGTTAGATCATGATCAGCCATTCTATCCTACACAGAGCATAGGTTTGCTCCAAAGCCGTAGAGGTCCACACTATGATTTTCTTTCTCTCTCTCTCTCTCTCTCTCTCTCTCTCTCTCTCTCTCTCTCTTTCTCTCTCTCTTTTGGTACAAAGAATATCTGCTTGGTGTGCTATAGAGTAGACTAGTTTATATACATATCTATTTGAATATTATATCTCACCATTCTCACTGGTGCTTGTTTTGATATTATTGAAATTCTTTTGAGTATGCTCTTTTCATCTAGATGTGGAGGCACATACCTGATATCTCAGCACTCAAGAGGGAGAAGGAGAGGGAGAAGGACCTTGAGTTAAACAATAGCCTGGGCCACATAGCAAGACCACATCTAAAAAGATAAAATGATATTTTATCTTCTGGTCATGTCCAAAAATTCTCTATTAACATCTATTATTCTCAGTTTACAATAAATTTCTCTTGCTTTCCAATTATATTTTGTTCTATTTTCACCTTGTTTTCTACAGATACTGCCTTTTCAGTTTTATCTCTTCCAACTTTTCATCACCTTTGTTGGTTTCTGTCTGACATATTTTTTCTTCAAAGACTTCTTATTTTCTCTCATCTCTTTTTGCTTATTTTACTTGTTTTTGTTTTGGTTTTTTTTAGACAGGATCTTATGTAAGAACAGGTTATTCTCACAATGTAGCCAAGGCTGACTTTGAACTCCTGATCCTCCTGCCTCTACCTCCCTGGCACTGAGATTACAGATGTGTGCTGCTGTGTTTGGCTTTTCTTTTTAATGTGTGTGTGTCTGTTCACACATGAGCATGTGCACATGCATGCAGTTCCTGCATAGAGTCTCAAATCCCCCAGGGCTGGCTTTAACAGGCAATTGTGAGCCACCTGACAGGCTGCTGGGATTTGAACTCAGGTCCTCTGCAAGAGCAGCGAGTGCTCTTAACTGCTGAGCCATCTCTGCAGCCCCTATCCCTGTATTTTCTTAATGATAACATTTTATATCTACCAGTTCTTCTTCGAGCCGTTTAAGGTGCTTAACAAATGCCCTGGGATAAGATGTCCATATGTGTCCTTGTGGAATGTCCAGGATTGCAAAAGAGAAGCTGGTCCCACTAGAAGGAGTTACTTGGTGTTAACTTTCTTGTTAACTTGCAGTTAAGTTTCTTGTTCACGGGGAAAGTTTTAGGTTCAGTATCACTAAAAGCACACAGGGTCTCAAGACGAAAAGCTCTTGGTTCTCTACACTTACAACGCACTTATATCTTGGTGTGTTCTTGCCCATGAGCACTGCAGGTATTGAAGGAGTACAGAGAAGCAGCCCCATGTATAAATACCCCCACAGCACAGAGCGTTTATGATTTTGAATGTACTAACAAACAGCATTGTAATAAACTCAGTAAAGATTTCACCCCAGCCACTTACTAAACTAGTTTATGAGCTTTCAGTGTGAAATACGTTGTAGCTACACTTAGAACCGCTGGTAAGGTCAAATATATTTTAAATATCCTTCCATTAATTTGACCCAGAAATTTCTACTATGACATCTGAAAAATTTAGAAGTACCTTAAAAAAAAAGCATGAATACAGCTGCACTATTAAATTTCTCAGTGGAGAAATATTCTTTTTCCTCAGACATGGAGAATAATATTTAAGGGAGATTTTCAATCTTTTGTTCTAAAAATTTCATAAGAAAATGACTGGAGGCCAAATGTGGTGGCACACGATTTTAATCCCAGTACTCAGGAGGTAAAGGCAGGTGGACCTCTGTGAGTTTGAGGCCGGCCTGGTCTACATAGTGAACTCCAAGATAGCCAAGACTACATAACCCTTTGTCAAAAAGAAAAAAGAAAGTGATTGGGACAGTGTGTGTGTGTCTGTGAGCAGAATAACACCTTTGCCATCAGAGCAGAAAGAGGAACTGTGTGCAGGGAGGGAGGGGATCAGCAAGAGGGCGTGGAGGGTGGGGAAGGGATGCTGGGGAGAGGGTGATAAGAACAAAGGAAAATGGCATATATGTATAAATATGGCAAAAATAGTGCTGTGCCTGCTTCAGAAGCACAAATACTAAAATTCAAACAACAAATAAGAGTAACATGGCCCCTGCACAAGGATGTACACAATCCATGAAGGAGTCCATATTTTTAATATGACCATAATATAGTACATACATGCATGAAATATCATCATGAAACTCTTTATGAATAATTGATATATGCTAATGAAAACATTCAAATTTCCCTAAATAACACACTTCATTAAGTGTTCTATATTCTAGAAGCAAACATATCATATAAATAATATATCCAATGATGTTTTATATAGTGTATATTATAATATTTTAAATATTACTTGACATTTCTTAGATTAATTATATTGGATTTTTGTTTGTCGGTTGCTGTGACCCTGACTTTTATACTCACAGGCAGCAATTCATGGGTCCAACATGGGGTTAACTGAGCTGAGCTCTGTGCAAAGGAGACTCTTGTCTGGAAGAAGGCTGCAGCATCCTGAACTTGCAGAGGCTGCTGGTCAGGTCTAGCAAGGTGCATGTGCTGTCCTCTGGTGCGGGAGATTCCTGTAGGGGGTGTCAGCAGGCTCAGGGGTACTGAGTAGGCTCTTGGGGTGCACTTTCCTTCCTGGGATTCGGTCTCCTTCCCTTTTCATTACTCCCTGAACCCTCAGAAGGGCATTTAAGAAAACCTCAGTGCCCAGATCATCCTCCTTGTAGCAGGACTGGGACGCCGTGTCTAGAGCAGAAACCCTATGCTGAGGTGGCAGGAGGTGCACTGTAGTTTTTTTGAGACACGGTCTCTCTCTGTAGCTCAGGCTGCCATCAAACATGATGTTGATCCCAGCACTCAGGAAGCTGAAGCAGGGTGATCTCCAATTTGTAGCAGGTCTCAGTTACTTAAACTCCTTCTCAGAAGGCAACATGTAAATCCTGGCTCTGAAACGTACTAATCATGTAACCTTGGGTATTTAACCTGTGCCTCAGTGTTCACGTCTTTAAAACAGGGTAATAATATACATATTTAGGATTATTATGATTGTTAAACACTCTTTTTCCTGAGATAGTTCATTAGAATGGCTGGATTCCAGAGGAAGATAGACTCTTTAACATAAGCTCCACTTACGGATTGGAAAATACTGGATGAGTTACTTGCATTTCTGTACCTCAATTTCCCCACCTATAAAATGGGAATAGTGACACAGGTATTCTTTGGGTTGATATACATGAGGAACCATGGCTGGCACCCAGTGTATTCTTATAAACATTTGCTTTTCCAGCTTTTCCAGTTTGTGTAACTGCCAGGGAAGCTTGAGGAAAAAGGGAACGGAGGTGGGATGGCACTGAATCTACTCTCAAGTTAGAGAGCCCAGGGATCTTAGTGGGATTATTAGGGAGTCCACCGCCCCTCAGCCCAGTGAGTGCTCCTATGGGATATCATGGCTACTTAACAGGACACCTCGCTAAGGACCACTAATGCCCTGCCAGGCATTGGTTGGTCGGAGTTTGTTGTTGTTGTTTTGTGTGTTTTTTAAACACTAATTTATTGAGTTACGCTGCACCTGTGGAGGCCAGACGACAACGTGTGTGGATGGGTCCTCTCCTTGTATGTGAGGACCCCAGGGATCAAACTCAGGGTGCCATGCTTGCCAATGCTGCCTTCCCCACTGAGCCATCCTGCCAGAACCCCTCTTAGTTTTTGAAGCTGGGTCTCACCTGGTAGCCCAGGACTGTCTCAAGTTGGTAATCCTCCAGCCTCAGCCTTTTGAGTGCAGGGGGTTTTTTTGGGGGGTGCACGCCACCACCCACAGCTTGGATTGTAGTTTCTATTTGAATCAAGGGCATGGCTCACATAACACTGCTGGGGACAGCTGCCGACACTACAGGTCCCAACAGATCCTGTCGTTGTGATTATTTGAGGGAAAAGATAAATGGTAATCTTCACAGATGTATGTTTTGTTTTGCTTTGTTTTTTAATATTTTAAGACAAGGCCTCACAATTCAGAGCAGCCTGTGCTTGAATTCATGATCTTCCTACCTCAGACTCGAAGGGCTGGAATTACAGGCATATGCCACCTTGCCTGTAGTGTGATATGTTTTTCTGTGTGTGTGTGTGTGTGTGTGTGTGTGTGTGTGTAAATTGAAGTTGGATCCTCAATCACTCTCCATCTTTTTTTGGAGATGGGGTCTTTTACTAAAACAGGAGCTACCCAATTCAGCTAGGCTAAATGGCCATCAAGCTCCAGGGATCCACCTATCTCTACCCTCTAGCACTGGAGATTTTTCCGGGACTTAAAACCTGCAGGATCTCACACTGAAGACCAGATTGGCTCCAAATTCGTGACAATCTTTCTCTGCCCCACCAGTTCAGAGATTACAGGTGTGAACTACCATACTTAGTCTATATTTCTAAATTGTTGAACTGATAAATTCCTGAACTACTTCAAAATAATAGAATTTTATGAATTTGAAGGTACTTAATATTTTGCAAATCCAATTATTAATTTTAAGTTTAAATGGAAGGACAAATATGTATACAAAAATTCTCTATTGTGCCAGGTGTGGTGGCACACACCTTTAATTCCAGAGGCAGGGGCAGGCAGATCTCTCAGCTGAAGGCCAGCCTGGTCTACATAGTGAGTTCCAGGCTAACCAGGGTTACATAGTGAGACCCTTTCTCAAAAACAAAACTTTGTGTATGTGTGTTGTGTATACATATATATATGCACATGCACAATACAGTGAAATTAATTCTTCTATGAATTTTGGATAATGTGTAGTCATGAAATTATGATCATACAGTCAAGATGTAGAGTAGTTTCATCAACTCCAAACTTGCCACCTGCTGTACGGTATGGCTATTCCTCCCCTAAATTTAACCTCTGGCAGCTACCGATCTATTCCCCATCCTAAATCACTTTTCCTGGAGTGTATTGTGTTGTGTAACAATTTCCTCCAAGGTTGAAACATCCCATGCTGCAAGGAAGTTCCTTAGGCAGGAAGGTAACAACTGAAAAGAGTTTCGGGAAGTCCCTGAAAATGACCAGATTCCCCTGCCAGAGCAAGCAACAGAAACTGAGAGTCCCCCCTCCAATGGAAGGTAATTTTAGCTGCAAAGAAGACACTCAGATGAGCCAAACTGCCAAGAAGACTCAGAACGCTGAGTTGCAGTGAAGACTCTGAGACCAGAAGAGCTGCCTGGAAGAAGCAGAAACCAGCTGAGCTGACTGGGAGAGGATTAGACAGACTATTGGAAAGGATGCTCTCCAACGTGCTGAGCTGCATGCAGGCTGTGCAGTGGGCTCCAGGTTCCCAGCTTTGTGAGCTGTCACCCATGCTGGGGTGGGCTTTGGTACTGCAGCTGTCTTTGACTCATTTCTGCTCCTGTAAGTGACCCCTCACCCATACTTCTGTAAGGAACCCTAATAAAACTCATTGGGTTTTATTCTGGTGGTATCTGTACTTTTTATCTGTCATGAGTTCCCTATCTGGAGTACGTACACGCGTACTGCATCTCCCCAGGAAAAGTTTCATCACGCAACATAATGTCATACAAATAAAATCAAACAATATATTCCTTTTAATCTGGAACCTGTCGCATAGAGTAGTGTATTTGTGTATGTGTGTTCATTCTTGTATATACACATGCTTATATGTGTTAGTGAGCATTCATGCATGTGTAGAGGCATAGGATGAATGTAATATTAGTTTTCTTTCCTCAAGAGCTATTTTCTTTTCTTCTTTCTTTATGTCTGTCTATCTATCTATCTATTGTAGGTGGATTTTTCATCTATCTATCTATCTATTGTAGGTAGATTTTTCTGTCCCACCAGTCAGCTACCAAATCACAACACAGAGACTTACTATTAATCATAAAACCTCAGCCAATAGCTTAGGCTTGTCCCACTAGCTCGTATAACTTAAATTAATTAATTTCTATTAATCTATGTGTTGCCACATGACTCATGACATTTACTTGTCTTCCTGCATGTCTTGCCTCCTCTCCATCTGGCTGACAACTCCTCCCTTCTTCTTCCCAGCATTCTCTCTGCCCCAAAAACCCTACCTAGGTATTGGCCATTTAGCTTTTTATTAAACCAATCACAGTGACATAACTTCACACAGTGTTAAAGAATATTCCACAACAATCTATCATCTATGTATCTATTAATCAATTCTATCTATCTTTTGGGTTGTTTTTGTTGTTGTTTTGATCCATGGTTCCTCATTAGTGTGGAAATTGCCAAGCAGAATAAGCTAGGGTAAAGGGCCAGGAAACCCTAGGAATCTGCCTGCCCCTGCCTCCTTGGTGCTGGAATTATAAGCATGTGCCACCACACTCAGCTTTTATATGTGCGTTCTTAAAATTGAACTCACATTTGTGCAGCAAGCACTTTAACCATTAGCCATCTCCTTGGCTCCCTCTTTTAAGATTTTAAAGTTTACATTCAAGGTGTGATT